>NW_026596147.1:3761238-3793448 GCF_907164565.1 Psammomys obesus
TGTGTGTGTGTGTGTGTGTGTGTGTGTGTGTGTGTGTGTGTGTGTGTGTGTTGAAGTTCCTGAAGTCTGTCCTCTACTTGTCATGGGGGAGTATAGATTTATCTGGCCTATATTAATGTCAAAAAACAAAAGTCCCAGAAAAGCCATTTAAAAAAATGTATGATAAGACTACACTTTCAGGAACCATTTCTGTAGTTTGTTACTATAGAAGTTTCTCTTGATGTGTAAAACACGGAGAGAAAACATTGTTTGTTAAGAGCATAGGTTCAAAACTATCATGAAATATTTTAGACCCTAGCTCTATGTCTCACTGTCTATATAATTTGGGCAGGTTACTTGAAGTTAATGAGCCTCAGTGTCTCATGATGTGAAAATACAGTGATTCTGATATTTCACAGTTACTTTTAAGAAAAAAGAAAATACTGTTTTGTAAAATGGATAAAGTGATGATTGGCACACATAGGTGTTCAATAAGTAATGAAGTCACCATTATCCATATGCCTACTCTTACTTATTTAGCCTAACTGGATTGTTTGTTTGTTTGTTTGGTTGGTTGGTTGGTTGGTTGGTTTTGTTTTGGTTTGTTTTGTTTTGGTTTGGTTTGGTGTTTTTAGGACATAGCTTTTCTTTGCAGGCCTGGCTGTCCTGGAACTCCCTTTGTAGACCAGGTTGGCCTCAAACTCATAGAGATCTGCCTGCCTAGTGCTGGGATTAAAGGTGTGTGTCACCACCACCCAGTACAACTATGATTTTTTTCCATGATTCTTAATCACACTTTATGATGTAAAGAAAGA
The DNA here is from genome assembly GCF_907164565.1 of Psammomys obesus. NCBI lineage: Eukaryota > Metazoa > Chordata > Mammalia > Rodentia > Muridae > Psammomys > Psammomys obesus. The sequence goes on from NW_026596147.1 coordinate 3,762,033, forward strand.
GTTTTTTTGGAAGTCAGGTAAAGTGTACAATGATTATGTTTCAAAAGCTTAAAATCACTGTGTCTCTCTTTTCTCTTTGGGGCATAGAGAAGAGTAATAAAGCATAACTCAGGGACCAACGGTGAGAAATCAAACAAGAAACCGTATTGGCATAGAGCCTCAGACATGATGTATACCTAAAACTGTTACCTTGCAATATAAAACTGTCTTAACAGATCACCTTTTATTGTAATCACTTATTTATCCATTTTGTCCATACTTCCTAAATGCTTAAAGGAACTAACTCCTTTTTGGTTTTTCTATCTTTATGATCCCAGAGGCCTCTTAGCAATAAATCATCAATTTTACCTAACAGATAAATGAATATATATTTATTTCTCAAAAGTTACCACCAAGAAGAGCTTTTAGATTCGTAACCAAAAGGAATAGGTAGGACACAGGATGCTTGCATTTTCAGTCACTATAAGTAAAGCCTTGTTTATATGCAACAAATAGGAATTTATTCTATTAGAGAAAGAAGCAGAAAAAAAATTCAATGATGTCACCTACACATCTAATTAGTTATTAGTTCATCCAATATTAAATTCAAAATATGTCTCATGATAGCTAGACATTGTGTAAGACTTTATGGGTATGATCATAAACAAAGCAGACTTGGCACAAGTTCTGTAGAGTTTTAGGAGGGAGGGGAGGATAGACTCTGCCAAAAACATGGAAAATTATGACATTGATGATTACCATGAACAATGAGGCCAGGATGCCCTGGAAGCACATCTAAAACAATGTCAATTAAGAAGTTTTTCTCTTTTGTTTCTATGTTTTCGCCAAGATCCTCCAAGCTGATGACTATAGAATACAAATAACCATAGCCTCTAAGCAAGAGTCACTGAGAGGTAGCTCCCAAATCTCTGTTGGTTGTAGTCGTTTTCTTTTAGGCCACAAAAGACAGAGCTAGAAATAATTCTGAAAATAAGTTAATCGATATACAGGTTTTCCAGACCGGAGATCTCAACAGTAAAAGTACTGTGGTGTCTTCAGTGTTGCTCTGGTAGAGTCAGGGCTGTCTGCACCAGAAAGCACATAAGCCATTCCAGGACTTGGTCCTGATTCGTAGACAAAGACTGACTCACTCATTATGCTTATCATCAGAGGACTCTAGGAAGCCTGCCCTGCTATACCTGGAAGTTTGGAGCTGCTATGAAACTGTAGCGAGTGACTGAGTCAAGACAGCAGAGTACCAGAGCAAAAGAGAGAGTCAAGACAGCAGAGTACCAGAGCAAAAGAGAGAGCAGGATTAAGAAAAAGCTAGACTTTTCCAAGCCGCTAAACAAGGGGTTCTGTGACGCAGTAGATGGGTCCTTCTGAGAAGATTCTACTCACAAGGGTAACCTTCCAGCAAAGGGCATCTTTACAACAGGGACTGCGAGAGAGAACAGCAAGTAATACCAAAAATATACTGTCTGAGAGTTGTCCCACAGAGGACAACAACGATCCCACAATGAAGACAGGAGAAGCCTAACATAGAAGAAAAAGGAAAAACAATACAATGAATTTGAAGGTCGTGAGAGAAAAACAAACAAAAATCATGTACTCACTTGGTGGGAAAGAATAGCTCTAAGTTTTCTCCATCAGTCATTACTCCTTTCTTCTAAAACTAGTAATGATCTGTTGAGCTTTGCTTCCGCTGTGTCTCTATTTTCTCCAAATTAAGCCATTCCTTCCTTGAGGGAGGAGAGAGGATGAGCCTCATCAGGAAACAACAAGCAGACAAAGGGAGTTTGAGAAAAGTTGATGAGCTGTTGTTGGGAGATACTTTTAGTGAAAAATTTTTAGCCTTATTGCCTTTTAGATTTTACTTCACACTGTAAAAAATGCATTCTCATATACTACCTAATATACTCTTAAAACGAACAGAAGGAGCCTCATGGAGAAACCTGAGAGGATTCTTCACTGGTCCCGTGTAAAAGGGGACCTCCATGCAGGGTCAGAAATAAGGATTCAGAGCCAAAGGGAGTTGCTATTTGCAAAAGGTGTTTCTTCACACTGGTCTGTGCGACAGTGGCCTGGAAGTCACCATATAGACAGTATTACAATTTGACTCTCATGTTTTTATTTACAGGAATTCTCAATGAGTCTACCCATCTTGGGAATCTGTGGACTTTGACAGTGGTTGCTGATGCAAGTCTGTGTGCTGTGGAGAGCTGATGTAAGCTGTAGGAGATTGGGCCTGCTAAAACAAGTTAGATCACGAGAGGCATGTGCTTAAAGCTGATATTGGGACCACAGCAGAATTCGCTTTTGCCTCCAGCCTCTACACAGTCATCAGCTCCACTTCACCAAGACAAAAAGACTAACTCTCTGCAGCTATGAACCAAAACAAATATTTCCTACTTTTCTGTTGTTTTCTGGAAATGATGGAAAGCTGGTTCACCATGCAGTATTAATAGAATGAATTTCTAAGCAGCCTGCTTCATATCCACAGTATATCCTATGATGAGTCATAATATTTAAATTTTTAACCAAAATAAAACTGTTATTGTGGCTCTTGAGAAATACTATAATTTAGTATTATAGTATTATAATAACAGGATGTAGATGACCAATTTCTAATGATTTTTATACCATAATATAATTCTATGCATAGTATAGAAATGTTAATTTAACACAACAGAGCCTATGACCATGAACCTTTTTGTGATGCAGAATTCAGAAGCGAGTGGCATCTCTGAGCCACTATACAATAGTGCAGTTTACAAATTCACTAAGACTGGTCCATAAGGCCATTTAGATAAATTATGATGGTAATCTTTCTGTTTTACTGTGTTGTAAATAGTAGCTGATAGCTGCGGCTAAGTCAGTCTTAGGCACAATTCAGTTACACGTGCGTAAATTTTTCAACACACAACGGTCCTATGTTGCTTAGCTCCCGGTGATGTTGAAAAGACATCATTCTTTCTGCTGTGCTATGGTATAGTCATTTCTGGTCTAAATTTTAGATTCCCTAGAGCACATATTTAAACAAACTGAGTAATTCAACAATAAAAAGTTTTAGTTAGGGGCATGGACCAATTCCTAACCTTCTAAAGACATGAGCCTCTTAGTCTTTCGTTGTATGGATCTCAGGGTAAAAGATCAGAAGAGACATAAACTAGAGGAATATTGTCTGGTCTCCCATCTTTTCTGGGCTGGGTTTTCTCCTAGAACACCCGTGAATCTGCAGCTGCTGGCAAAGATCACCATCTCTCTTGGATTTTGTTTCACGCTGTGATTGCCTCTGGAAACTTAGTCAGATCTTAGTCCAAAGAAATCTCCTCCTGGCATAGCCACATGTATCCCATCACCACTAAAAAATCTATTACACTTTATTATCTAATGGTGTACGTGTGTCTGTATGTGTGTGTGTGAATGACAGCTTCACATATTTAAATAATGAATTTTAGTTACCTTCACCACTTCATTCCTCTATCTCATCCACCCCCCAAAATTATGTTTCATAAGATCGAAAATTAATTAAACAAATAATTTGTGGTTCATAAAATGGATATAAACTCATATTTTAATGTTCAAAAATTTTTCATTTAAGCATACCTATACTCAAGCATTTTATATACAGTCTATAGTTTTACCTTACATTGGCAGGTAAGAACAATTGTAACAAAAACCGTACAGCCCACAAAAGCTGACATGATCGCTTTGCCTTAATGGGGACAGTTTGGTGACCTCTGACCTACCCCCCCCCCTATGCTGACAAAATTGCTCTACACCTTGAAGTCCTGAAACCCAGGCTGCTCAGAGAGTCTCGGAAACGTCATCACTGGGCTCGAAGTGGCTCTGCTGAGGACACCACACATCTCCTTTACATGTAATCACTGACGCTAGAGATGTCTCACTCCCAGGTGAAAAATTCATAGATTTGAGTTGAAGGCCATATGCAGGGTACAAATGTGTGTCTTTTGCTTCTAAGTAAATATATACTGTTCTTTAAAATATTTTAATTGTGTAAAATGTGAAAATTAATTAAATTGTGTAAACTAATTTAACTGTGTAAAATCATCACCATTTCTGATGATCTACAGCTAAAGCCTTAAGCTCATTCTATAATTACATTTTTTAAATTTTTTTCTGTTAGTACTATTATCTTGTGTCTCCACATTTTATAGTAAATCTTAAAATTTCCTCTCTCCCCCAACTGCTTCCATGAACTATTCAGTACTGAGTGTTTTGACTACAGAAAGACATACCAAGGTTATTAAAACAAAACTGTTTAATGAGTTTGTGCTTCTACAGGATTATGTAGGATAAGAACTGGTATCATAGTCTTTATTCTACCTCCAGGCTGATTTTAGGTTCCACTGGACTGGAAATATTAATAGTCTTATTTTTCATGATAATTATCACTAGCTATGCATTATTCAAACACATGTTTAAGTTTGGCTTAAAATAGACACTAAATAGAAGAATAGATCAGAATTATACTCTCTTGCTATTGATCCATCTAAAGCCAAAATAAATGAAAACACATCTGCCATGAAAATAGACTGTGTAGCTAAAGCTAAGGGGTAGTTAGTAGTGATTTTTGTTCACTATTACCTATAATTTCCAAGAGATTGATCACACCTCCTCAAGAGCAGTAACATTGCAAGTATTTTGCTGTCATTTTTGAGTGAGTGTTCTAGAAAAGCCTAGAATTCCTAACTTTCAGTACAAAAGGTAAACAATCTCATCAATTACTTGCAGCAGCTAAAGAATGATACTATTAACTGCTTGCAAAGGATAAAGCAATTATAATGTCAAGTTTTAATATTTCATAACAAGGAGAACATATAAGTCAGTAGCAAAGCATTTGCCTAGCATGTATGAGGTTCAGAATTCAATTCCCAGAAGCATAAACAGAAGAAAATATGATTCTAAAATATACTCTTCATGGTTTCATCTAGAACAACAAAATTGAGAAAACAGAAATCAAATGGAAGAATGACAGAATCTACGTACAGGAGGGAGTCTTGGAGGTGGTCTGCTTCAACAACTGGTAAAGAGCAGCCTACAGATGAGATCCAATGCTTATCTGTTCCTTTCTGGGTGTTTTGAGAGTGCTATCACACACCTTGCATGGATGAGTGACTGCAATGAAGACCAAAACCGTATGATCTGCAAAAAATAACTGCCTGTCTTTACACACAGAAACTATTGAAAATTGTACATGTGTTTCAATTGCACTCACTGTAACTGTTGTTTTGATCTCTTTATATAAAAGGGTGAGATGAGAGCCATTCGAAAGCCTTTCTAGCTCTTTCTGAAATCTCACTGGTTGGTTCAACTCAGCTGTTCTGGCCCAAACTCCTTTCCAAGCTGACTGATTCAAACTGGCTTCCCTTGCGTTTTGACTGAATTGCTCTGTCTGGACTCAAACTAATTCTGTCAATATGTTTTAATCTTCTGTCTTCATCTGTGTCCAGCTTATTCTCTCTGCCACCTATCTCTATAAAACTGTCCCAGTAAAAACTCCCAGTTTAAAAAAAAACCCTCAGTAAAAACCTCTTGGTTTAAAAAAAAATTAATAATAATAATAAAACACCATCTCTCTCTCCCTGCACTGCTCTTAAGTAGCCTCTCTTTCCTTACTTGTCTCATGAGAGTTGGGCATAATCTATCTCTGACTCATTCCATCAGATTTTTCTCTGATTCATGACTTTGCCTGTCCCTCAATGAGATGTCATTTTCAAACATGCCTGCTTCCTTCTATAAACTAATCTTACTCTCATTGTTTGGGCTTAAAGGTGTGCACTAAGGGTGTGTTTGCTTTCTGGCCTGATCATATTGTAATCCACAGTGTATCTACATTCTAGCCATATCATGTAGACCTAGAAGGTCTTTGGATGTGATCCTTTGCCAGAGCATCCATGTTGCTGGATTAAAATTCCTGAATATCTCAAAATATATGTGTGAAATCTCTGTTAAGGAACTGATAAGAGGATGAAAAAGGAAATAAAAACCTACAACTCTTCTCTAAGAACTTAGTGATTCTAACAATAAAGTGCTATTTGTTTCCTTATTCAGTGACAGTCCATGCTCTAGTCTGTTCACACTAATCACTCTCTATTCCTGACAGGGCATGGGCTTTGTCTTCGTGTGTGTGATCCTGATCTCATACTTATTCTAGCAATTTGGAATTCCAAACCATTCTATTTCTCTTAGACTATCTATTCAGAGAAATATTCTTAACTTTACAAGGTTCAATTCATATGTTATATCACCTCCTTAACTTTGCTCTCTTGACATTAACAATGGATGTCATCATGTCATCTCTTTTTCTGTAGCAACTTACATGTTTTCTCTTTCTTCTAATACTATGATGTCAAGCTAGGATTCTTGAGAAATAAATGATTCCAATAAAATTTATTTCTATAGTATGATAGTTAATATTATGCTATAAGTCACAATTTAAAAAAAAAAGATAAAAAGTGGCTCTTATTCTCAACTGAATTAGATTCTGCCATGCAGAATGTGTGGACCAGTCTTGAGAGCTTGTTTCAGGATTCTAATATCACAGTGGAGCTTCTCAGACACCTTGACCACAGAGCTGTTCTTCCCTATTAGGAAAAGTCATCCTAATTTAGTAAGTCTGTAGGTTAGGGTGGGACATACATGCACACAAAGCATGAGAAAATGAGGAAGGAAGAAGACACCCATCTAGGCAGCTATAGTGACTTAATGAGTACTGGTGATCCCTCAAATGAGGTGATAGATATCACAGCCAGATTGCCACACATCGATAAGAACCCATCTAAATGGCAGATTCCATTGTTGTTCACCAGTTCAAGTTTCCTTCTGTACCTCAGGCAGGGTGGCTGGCCTTGCCAGAACACAGAGGAAGAGGATGCAGGCAGCCCTGAAGAGATTTGATAGGCTAGGGTCAGTTGGTAAGGGAGGAGGGATCCCCATTTCTGAGGACTAGGGGAGAGGAATAGGTGGGAAGAGGGAGGGAAGGGGGTGAGACCAGAAGAAGATGAGAGAAAGAGGGCAACAAATGGGATGTAAAATGAATAAATTAATTTTAAAGTGATTCCTTCTGTGACAGTATCTAAATGTGATAATGTGTTCTTTCTAAAGATTAAGCATTAGTTAAGAAATATATAAAAAAAAAAGTCCTTGTATTCACTACCATTGGACTCTTGGTAAGCACTGACTCTTTAAAATATATTCCTTGGTTCTGTTATAGATCTCCACCTTCCACTGTAATTTTAGTTCTTGTTGATACTTCATCTTTATTTGCATCTTGTGCTGGTTGGGTCCCTTCTCTATGCAGCGTCTATTGAAGTAAAAATCACTGGTTTCCTCGATTCGAGTATTACAGAGAAATCACAACTTCCTTGTTCTCCGTGTTAACCACCATTCAGCCTTACAAGAAATGATAGATTATTTTCATTTTTAAGATGAATAGCCCTGGTCATTTCTATCATCATTGGTAACTGTACAAGTTTGATCATCTGTAAAGTATAATTTTTCCACGTTGATGTAAATGTCCCCTGTTATGCAAGACAGAATGTTAGTTTGCTAACATGTAGTGAAATGCTTAAAGTCTACTTAGTGATGAAAACCCAGGGCTCTGATGCTTTCTGTGTTGTGCCTCAATGTTTTCTCCTGTGGCTATCAGTAACAGTGGGGTAAGAGGGAAGAAAATAGAATGGACTGAAGTTTCCTGACTGGTTAATTATTGCATGCTTACCGTCAGAGTAGTTCACATTATAGTAGTTATTTGTTTAAAGACCTGTCCTCAAGAAAAATGTCAGTTTAAACCCAGTTCAGGTTTATGTATCTTTGAACTCTTCTCACCTAATGCAGGATCAGAGTCTTATTAGAACACAGTGAAAATCTAATCACATTATACTGGAGAGAAATTAAGTTGACCAAATGTTGCTGAGGAGACCTAAGGACTTGGTTAATTCATACATTTGTAGGTTGAATCTAAGAATGCAGTGAGCAGACCAACATGCTAAACTGTGTGTTTAGAGATTGTAAATGAAAGGCAACTACAAGGTCCCAGCAAGAGAAGAGAGTATAGTGGATGAGGCTGGATGGATTATACCGATATGTGATGAGCTTTACATATGAAATCCCATAATGTTAACTCGCGACTTAATATGCTAACTTAAAAATTAATTACAAGCCAGACTGATTCAGGTGATGAAGGAGAGTAGCAGACCTATGGACCAAACTCACTGCTTTGGTGTACACAAAAGGGTGAGGCTCTCTCATAAAGTAGGTGGAGGTGGGGATGAGGGGGCTTGTGTGGTTCAGAGGGTCAAAGCAAGTCACCAAGCCTAGGCACCTGAGTTCACCAGGACCCACGTGGTATAAATGATACCCACCTCCACAAGGTTGTCCTCTGCCCTCCACACAGGCACTGTGGCATGCACACACATACTTACCATACTCCATGCATGCACACACGTACTTACTAATACTAAACACACATAAGACAACTTGACTCAATTTATCACAATTCTACATGTATGCATATGTTTTTAAACTGTAACTTAATTTCTGAAATTCTTCCTGGTAAATTTTAAGTACAAGGTTTTATTTACTGTGACGTCATTTACAGTGACAGAACTTGAGAGCCTGTTAAGTATGCACAAAAATATTGACTAAATTTTTAGGCATCACACCAGCATTGTAGTGGTCTTATATATATATTTGCTTTATTTCTAAATTTTCTATAATCATTCTTATATGTGATGAGAAATAATTTTTAATAACATCAACTTTTCTCATTAATTTTTGTAGCTTCGGTAACTGATTAGTAAGCTTAGGTGTTCATTTACTCACTGTTTTTTCTCGATATCAGTAGTTTAAAGAGCTGAAAATATAGCAAACCTCTCCAGTGGTTGTTTGTTCAGAAGGCAAATTCTGTTATATGGATTCTCTTATTACCATACACCAATTATGGTCGGTGCAAATGTTACAAAAGCTTTGGAAGCTTAAGTTTTCTTGTTTATAAAAGTGTGAGATTTTTTTTTGTTTATTTACTGTGTGTGTGTGTCCACAGTGTGGGGAGGTCAGAGGACAATTTGTAGTCAGCCCTGTCTTTCCACACTATGGGACCCTAGAGATGGCTCTCAAGTCATAAGACGGGACAACAAGTGTCTTTACCTGCTGAGCCATCTCTCTTGCTCTTATGTGCAAAACTACAATAACAAATATACCTCACAGGAGTTTGATCATATTTGAGAGGACATAGCATCTACATCGAGGGCTGTTACTTCAAGATGCTAGGTCTTTTCTTACTGAAAGTATCTTTTGATATCCACTAGCACAAACCGCTATGATACTCATTAAGGTGACTATACCGCATTGCTTCCTTGCTTTGTCTTGCAGAAACTAACAACAGTGCTGCATGGTAGGGTGATTGCCTGTGTTTAAAGCTGATGCTACAAGGGCTAGTTTTATAACCAGGGTTGTGAAAATTACATGTGCCTGGGAAAAAACTTTAAATAGTTTCAGAATAAAACACCCTGTTTCTAATTGGATCTAAATACTATTAAATGTGTTTGCCTGTGTCTAGAATAATGGTAGAAGTACACTTTGGAAAAATATGAGGCTTGTTAATATGCTAATTCCACAAGCATATTTCTACTTGACAATTGTTGGGTATTATTTTAATTAGAGTCATACTTACATTTTAATATAAGAATTACTGCTAAGAGCAGTCTTAATTTTCATCAAGAATAATTTATTATATTCTTTTCATTTTATACTTAAATCCACACCCGTTTCAAATTATCTTGTCCCTTTTAATTAGTAGCCTAAAGCAGTCTTCTTGTTCTCTCCTTTTCTATGCTATTTATATCAATTATCTTTATTTCACTTTCAATTTTCCCTTCACTTAAATCTTGGTGAAAAAAAACAACTTCACAATAAAATAAGAACAGAATTGGTCTGGCCTTTAAATGAAAACTCTATTTACTACAATTTTCTTTATTTATAAATATTGGGCAAGGTATTCACCTCAGCAGGATACACAGGAAAAACTAGGGGACAAATAAGCCATTTAAGTTCTTGTTGGAAATGTTTACCATATTTGCATCTGTGGTCTTTGAAATCTCTTAGAAATACTCATAAGACTGATATATGTATATATTCTTTCTTGTCTGACTCTTGATTAGCTCAGGTCCATCACAGGGATAAATCAAAGCTCTTGGAAGTTTACCAGCCCTTCTGTCTCAACAGCATGTCATGATAATATTGTGCGTTCTCTGTGTGTGTACAGATGAGGATACATACATCTGAAGTTTTAGGAAAAATGCTGATAAAATTCATGGAATTAAATTTAATGTCTATATTATTTTTCTGTAAATGCATGATATCTAATTACAATGTTTAATTATTGTGATCTGCCAGATTTGTTTCTGATATTGGTGACTACTTTAATACTTTGGAGCACTATTAAATGACCAAAGATATATAATACGTTTTGACAAAAACTTCCATTTATATTGGACCAATTTTTCATTAAAAATATAAATGTTTAACATAATTAGGCAGGAAGATTAATTTGTCTGGCAAATATTACTTTAAAGGAACTGAATTCTTCGTATATATATAAGTACTTTGTGGTGCTATAATATGAAATAAGTCTATAAAATATAGACTTAAATGTTTCTTGTAATGGAAATTTGTGATTTTTTGGCAGTGTCTTCCATACTAAGATTTTTGCATTTAGTCTCCAAATAACATCTAGTGAAATTAGTGGATTTTTTTTAATGCCTTTGGTTATAAATAAACTGACTGAAATAAATTTCTGTAGAAACATTTAACACACAGTAATTTTTATGGTAGTTGATTTCTCTTCCAATGTCCTGGTAATTTTATATGATTTAATTACCCACCATGAGCTACAGAAATGTTCAGAAGTGGAGATAATCTGTGCACAAAAGGTTCATTTACCACATGGAAAAATCAATGCCATACCTTGTTCAGAAGTTAAATTACCCTTAGGTAATGTGGTGTGATGCTTTATCAATACAGCATCATAAAGTTTCCTTTCATTTTCTAGACATTGGAATTTATTAATCACTCATACATATTTTTTGGCTCTTAGGGGAACTTAAAAATACAGGAGTACATAGAGATTTTTGAATTTCCTTTGAAAATATAATAGACTCTATGAAACTTGTTTCGTGTGTGTGTGTGTGTGTGTGTGTTCATTTGGTTTTGTCTTTCATTGAGTTCAGGCCATCCTTGAATTTGCTGAGTAGTCCAGGATATCCTTGAGCCTGTGATACCCCTGCCTCTGTCTCCTCAGTGCTGGATTTGCAGGGGTGAGTCACCTCCTGGGTTTATGCGGTGCTGGAAACTGTGTAGGGTCTAGTACTATCTGTCCAATGTCATCCACATATTACTCACAAAATCTTTCAACTCTCAACTCCTCAACCAGAGACACTCAGGACAGTAAAGGTTCCCCAGAAACATGTACAAGTCCATCCCTTCAATGCTCTGGCCTGGTCCTAATCCTTTAGAACTGGCTCTGATTATCTGTCTCTGATCTTTGAACCTCCTAGATCTAGCTATTGACTCAGGCACTTCCTAGATATCTCACTGTGCCCCTGTATCTGATAACTTCTCTTGACCTTTGCACTCTCCCTTGTCCAATAATTCATTCTGGCCTGGTTTTCCTATCACCCTTCCCTTGAGCCCTGAGCCAGGATTCTAGTTCATTTTTAAGTCTTTTCTACAATATGATTCTTTTTGCTTTCTGAAACCTACTGAATCATAAATTCTTGATGCATTGTTGTCACTGTCCCAGTAAATTACATCATGAGAAATTTCCTTGCAAACTAATACTACAAAGTCTCTGACATACAAATCTCTTGGCATCAACATCTTATGTGAAAAGAGAGAGAGGAGAGGCAGAGAGAGGTCAAAATGTTAAGTTTACTCATTCAGGTAGATAACTATAGTATATTCATCAAATCCCAAAAATGGAAATAAGGCAGCAATTCATCATAAAAGCTTATATATAATCCCCAAATCCTATAATGCAGTTATTCTCTCACTGCCCAGAGTTCCCTGCAGAGAACCATAAATTAAATAGGATCTTTTTATGCATCGCTTTGTTATTTTTAAGTCTTTTATTTGATTTGTTCTTTAACCACTTCACATGTTACATAAAGCACATTCTGGTTGCTGTCCTACTCTCCCTGTCTTATCATCCTCCCATCCCTTTGTCCAGTGTTAGATACCATTATGACATTTTGAGCCAAGTGTATCCTTCTCTCCACCTCCCCACGCCTACCCTTGACCACACCTTTTATAACCTGTCTCCTTCTTAGTCTCTTTTCCTTTTCTGTGCACCAAGTGTCCTTTTATCCATTCCTTATCCTTCCTCATCACCTGCTATTACCCTCTTTTGGTCTCCTAATTTTCTAGGCTTTACCCACACTTACATCTGTTTGTATGACACATGTATTCCTACATAAACAGCTGACAATCTTTGATGCCTGCATGTACAAAGACATCATGGAGAATAGTAGACAGAATATGGAAGCCATGATCCTCTCTAGTAGCAAAATATAACAGTCCATGACGAGGAAATATGTGCAGTTGAAAGCTCAGAGATACTAAATGCTTATAATTTTACTTGTTTATTATGTTACAACCTTCTAAACGTCTGTTAAGCAGAGAGCCTACTCTTCTTAATTTTTAGTTCTTTCATGCAGTCCTAACTAACACATGTTGCAATGAACACACCAAATATGGAACAGTCGGTGACAGGTACTTAAAAGCCACAGTATCATGCATCAAATGTAATCACCAGCAAACAGTTCACCAGAATTTGTAGATTAGTTCTGTTTGTCAATCAGTCAAAATGTATTAGGGGTGTAATTTATTTGCTCTCCTCTATTCTTGAATAAAAACTAAAAGTCAGATGATATGTATGATTTTAAAATTTATTAAAATTAAAATATGTACAGAAAGTAATATATTGTTAATAAAATAGAAAATAGTAGACTTCAAGTATTTAGGTGAATTTTTATTCAATTATACATTTAACGAAGAAAATAATTAGTAACCCAACATATGAATGTACATAAGTTGCGCTTAGTAGACTTATTCAGAATTGGATGGTAACGAATACCCATAATAAATAATTTTTCTAAAGGAGAGCAGTGATTCTAGTTATAAGGCCTGTAAGCATGTGTATGCATGCACACAAGAGTTTATGTCCTAAGTCCTATGAGTGAGTGTGACATTATTAAATATTCAACATTGTTATTAATGATAAAGAAAAGAAATGGCAGCGGATTAGAAGGCAATGACATTACAGACACAACAAACAAAAATTTTTAAAGGAATTGAAGACCTCCTGATACTTGATTAACCAAATGATTTTCTATGGAAAATGAGAACCTTGGGTTTCTCAGGACATGGAAAGGGGAGGATGCAATCAACCAAAGCAGCTCATGCAGGTGGAAAAAGGTGAAAATTAGAATGAGCAAATGTGAACTGAGCATGCAACAGACAGCAACTGTATGACAGCAGTCTGGGGAAAGGCCAAGACCATGGAAACATAACACTAGGAGATCCACTTTAGAGTCTGGGAACAAGTCAAATCTTATTAAGGAGATTCTTCACTAAGAATTCAAAAGATTTCTAAAGACTTGTAAGGAACGGTTGAAAGCCTGAACAACTGGTGAGTCATTCTGATCAAAACCACAAGTAAAAGTCCAATAATTTGAGTCATCAGTCTTTATGTTTTCAGTTCAACAAGGTCTGCAGATACATACTTATCTACCTTTCCTTAGCCATCATGACACTATCACATCCAAACATTGTCCTTCTTCACATGCATGAAGCAAGAGATGCTTCAGTGCTGCCTCTCTCAAAACCACTTCCTCTTTCTTTCAGTCCATTCCCTAAATACTGAGGAGAGAGAGAGAGAGATCTTAAAATGCAAGCTGATACAGCCTGTTGCGCCTCAGAATGCACTGACTCCACCATGGATTTCAAGAGGGTTCCTTCAAGACAATTTTTTCCAGCTTGTCAAAAATTTGTCAGAAGCATTTTATTAGAACCTTTTATCACCATCTACCAGAAAAAAAAATAGCCATCAATAATACACAAATAGAGAGTATTGTTATGGTTTTGATGTGAAGTGTCCTCCATAGGTTCATGCATTTGAACACTTGTTCCCCTACTAGGGGCAAGTTTGAGAAGCTATGTGGAACCTTTGAGAAGTGGAGCCTTGATGAAGGAAGTTGACCAATGGAAGTGAGTCTTGAGCTTTTATACCCTTGTCCTAACTCCTATCTCCATGTTTTCTGCTCTGGGAAGACATAAGCAGATTTATAAAGACCCATCCATTCTTTCCTGCCAACACAAGGCCACCTGCTACCATAGGTCCCTGTCCACCACGATGGACTATATCCTCTCAAACTGTAAGCCAAATTAAATGCTTCCTCCCTAAATTATTTCTGCTGAGGCATTTGGTCCAGAGACGAGAAAAGTAACTAGTACAAATGCTTACACTATTAAGTAGCACTCTTAAACGTTGGGACTTTCCTTCACTGACACGTGTTCTAACACATGGGCAGCTTGCAGCAGCAGCCTTGAATATTGCTCCTTCATGAAGGCACTCAGGGTCCCAAGTTTAAGGCTGGAAACAGTAACATGCCTTGTGAGTCTCTGCAGTGTGCTTTTACATCTTCACTTAGCCTTTCATCTACCTCTTTCCCCTATACAGTCAGTATACACACCACATCCTCTAGAAAGCCTGTGTTGAGTATGGAATTATGGCCATATGAGTCATCTTGATACCAAATAGCATCCTGGTTTCCTATCCAGTGGCTCATAGGCAGAAGGAAGGCTCCAGGATAGGTGACCCCTGCCAGATTGTTCAAAGCAACATGGTTCTTGCCACAGGGATGTACATGTAGCAAACACTGAAGGCAGTTCTCTAATCTCCTAAGACTGTTATGTTTATGAAAGAGGGAAGATCTAGGCACAGGCTTCACACAGAAAGAGTTCTGAAGGCAACGCTATTGCTATGCTTATTATACAAGCCAAGGAATACAAATGACTACTAGAGGCATGAGAAAAATGCCTTCTTCACAGCTCTCAGTTTGAACCAGCCTGCCACAATCTTGATCTTGGACATCTATGTTCCAAACTTTGAGGCAACACACTTCTGTTGTTTAAGCCGGCCTGCCATTTGTAGTAATTGGCTACAGAAATGAGGGCAAACTAGTATAATTGCTTTGAATTTTATATCTGTGGTTTAACTGAAATATCTTATAGGATTTCTCCTGAGAACTCAATCTTGGCAATAGCTCCTTTATAAATTATAGAATTTATAAATTCTTGTATACTTTATAAAGGCTCCTTTATAAAGGGCGTGCTTTAAAGTTCCACTTTAAATGTTACCTACCAAGTCATCTTATGATGAATGAGATTTATCATAATCTCATGCTATGTGGATGTTTAAATTGTATTGCTATTCAAAAGGTAAGAAATGAAAATAATTTCCTGCCAGCTTCTATACATTACTCCCCTCTCCATCCTTTCATCCTTAAGAGATGATCCTTAAGTATTGGATTAAAAGTATTCAAGATAATGTTTCATGATATATGGCCAGACCAATGATGATGCACACTGTTGCCCATATTCAGGAGGCAGAGGCAAGTGGGTCTCTGTGTGTTCAAGGCCAGCCTGGTCTGCATAGAAAATTAAAGTCAAGCCAAGGATATATGGTAAGACTTTGGCTTAAGCAAGCAAAGAAAGAAAAGGGAATAAGAGAGTTCTTGACCCTGTATACTTACATTTGGCCAAGTTGAAACACTGCATATATAATGGATTAAGCAAAGACACAGTTGGTAACTAGGAAGGAGAGACAGTAAAAAAATCATGTTGTCTATGCGCTACATCTGTTTAGGGGTTTTCGGTCTTCTCCTTGAATGGTCCTTGGGGTTCACTCTCTGCAGGGCCCCAAGGGTCCAGTTTTTTTTGGCTCTGTTGTTCTCTTTTTGGAGCTCCTGTCCCCTTCAGGTCTTTCTATCTACCCCTTCTTTCATAAGATTCCCTGCACTCTGCCCAAAGTTTGGCTATGAGTCTCAGCCTCTGCTTTGATACCTTGATCAGTAGAGTCTTTCAGAGGCCCTCTGTGGTAGATGTAGCCCATAGACTCATTATCCAAGTGGGTTCCCTAGTAGACTTGGGAGGGGGCCACAGCCAGGATACAAAGTGAATAAATTGTAATAAATAATAATAATTAATAAAAATGCAAAAAAAGAAAAAAGTAATGTTGTCATCTATGTACTGATTGTATTGATCTTATGCCATAAAAGGGCTATAATTTAGACTCAATATCCAAGAGGGTTCCCTACTAATGGGAGAAGAGGCTGTCTCTGGCATGAACTCAGTGACAGGCTCTCTGGTCACCTCCCCCTGAAGGGTGCAGCCTTGCCAGGCCACAGAGGAAGACAATGCAACCAGTCCTGATGAGACCTGATAGGCTAGGGTCAAATAGAAGGGGAGGAGGACCTCCCCTATCAGTGGAAGAGGGAAGGGGGGTAGGGGAGAAGAAGGAGGGAGGGTGGGATTGGGAGGAGACAAGGGAGGGGGCCACAGCTGGGATACAAATTGAATAAATTGTAATAAATGATAATGAAAAATAACAATAAAAGGCTATGATTATCAAATTTTATGATCCAATTTTTCTTATTATTTTATTAAGTTTGCAATTCTGTTAAATTGATCCTTTTGAAATGGCTGCTATTTTATATTTCAAAAACTGAAATTATCAGGTCTTTTTCTTGCTCTATCTAGTTATTTTAATATCCAGGACTTCCTAAAAATGCAAGATCATCCAATCATTGATTGAATAAAAGGGATCAGAATACTCCACCCACAGTTTGGACACTAGAGAAGTTTCAATGATCAGAGGGATGTTTTTGAAAGATTAACTGATTCATCATTATTTTAACTAGAAAAAATCAGCATGCTTGAAATCATCATATTTTCATTTTATTACTATGCTTTGTTTTCCAGATTCCTTGTGTACCTTGAATACCACTAAAATATATTTTAGTGATTTTAGTGTAATGAATATCACTAAAATATATTTCTCATGTTTTTTTTTTCTGTGTACAGAGATCAGAAAGGCAATGACTAAGAAATGTATCTTCCTATGATGCTCCTGTCCCCTCCAGGTCCTTCTATTCCCACTCTTCTGTAAGACTTTCTGCACTGTGCCCAGAGTTTGGCTTTGAGTCTTAGCATCCACTTTGATCCCCCTGCTGGATGGAGTCTTTCAGAGAACATCTATGGTAGGCTTTCTTCAACTGCTTCAGGTGTCTATTCTATTTTCCCTTCTGAATGAGAATTAAGCATCCTCCCTAGGATCCTCCTTGTTATTTAGCATCTTTGGGTCTGTGGATTTTATTATAGTTATCCCGTATTATATGGCAAATACCCACATATAAGTGAGTATAAACCATGCGTGTCTTTCTGATTCTGGGTTACCTCACTCAGGATGATCTTTTCTAGTTCTATCAATTTGCCTGCAAATTTCATTGGTTTCAATAGCTAAATAGGATTCCATTGTGAGGATGTACCACAATTTCTTTATTCATTCTTCAGTTGAGGGGAATCTAGGTTGTTTCCAGATTCTGGCTATTTGATCTTAGCCATTCTGATCAGTGTAAGATGGAATCTCAAAGTTGTTTTGATTTCCATTTCCCTGATGACTAAGGATGTTGAGCATTTCTTTAAATGTTTCTGCTCCAGTCAATATCCATGTGAGTTCCCTAGTGAGGGGAACAGGGGCTGTCTCCGACATGAACTCTATTGCGTTCTCTTTGGTCACTTCCCACTGGTCTATGTGTTGGAGGGGGATTGCCAGGCCACAGAAGAAGATAAAAGGAATCCTAATGAGACTTGATAGGCTGAGGTCAGATATGGGGGGAGGGCTCAGCCCCTCCCGCTTAGGGAGGGGGATACGAACCGATGTAAAGTGAATAAATTATAAAAAATAAATGAGGGATGGAGAGTGGGATTGGGAGGGAATGAGGGAGAGGGCTACAGTTGGGATACAAAGTAAATAAACTGTAATTAATATTAAAAGTAAAATTAAAGAAGGAAAAAAGAAAAATAATAATAAATTTAATTTAAAAAAAAGAAAGTCCAAAAGTTAAAAAAAAAAGAAGAAATCTATCTTCCTTTGACTTTCTTCAACTACCTTTTAACAATGTTTCTTATGAAAAGAAGAATACTATAAATTAATGTTTGAGGAAAAAAAACAGGCACAAACAGGCACAAACAAAAGGCACAAACAGATTTATAAGGAGTAGTCGAATATAAACAAGGCAACTTTTCTGTTCAGGTGAGTAATTCCATTAGAGGCTGGGAAACTTCTTACCACTCTCACCTCTGCCCACATAATTACCTCAACTGTGCAGAAATCTGCTGTTTATGGTCCAAACATCATCATTAAGCTAAAAACTGAACATTTAATTCTATCCTGGAAAATTCTAATTAAATCCATTTGGGGACATCCACGGAATCCCAGCACTGGTTCTTCCCCACAAAGATCAAGGCTAGCAGGGTGTCACACCAGAGAGGCCAGCTGCGAGCTCATTAGCAAGACTGATGAATGCAGCTCCTCAGTTGTTACCTATCTGTGCATCTCCAGGTGGACTAATGTTGTGTTCTGTTGCATCCTGGGATGCTGCTTGGGATCTGGAGGAGGTCCGCTCTCATTAAGAACAAGCTCATATAGTGCTTCAAACCCAGATGATCTGAAGAACTGAACTTTGAAGTGACGCCGGATCTGTTGAAGAGGAGGAGTGCGTTAGGCGATAATCAGGTTATAGATGGGGACAAACTGGGTGTTGGAGGTACAAACAGGAAATGTAACAGGAAATAGTTGCAGAATATTTTTTGTCACTTAAATTCTTAATCAGACTTCACTGCAGTGCTGCCAACTGATAAAATTAAGGATATTTACGTAATTATTTTAGAAGCTATCAGAGGAATTTCTATATTTGTTTATGAAAATACCTCACGCTCTTCAACATCTTTCCTCTGACAGGCCGGCAGCTATCATTTTGAAGGTTGAGCTATGCAATTTCAGCGAGTACAAGATCCACCCTGGACACAGGCGGCACTACACCAGGACCAACTGGAAGGTTTTCCAGTTTCTTTTTTTTTTTTCTTTACAAACATTTATTGTCTTTTATTATCTTCCTTAACCTCATCCCATGCATTTTCTTCTATGAATTTTCAGCTTTTGGGGAATAGATTTTTTTTTTAAGTAAGAAAGCCATTTTTACTGTATTAATCCTACCAATCGATGAACATGTGAAGTTTTTCCATCTCCTGACATCTTCTTCAATTTCTTTCTTTTTTTAATAATTATTATTATTATTAATTACACTTTATTCATTTTGTACCCCCCATAAGCCCCTCCCTTCTCCCCTCCTGATCCCACCCTTCCTCCCCTTTCTGCATGCATGTCCCTCCCCAAGTCCACTGATAGGGGAGGTTCTCCTTTCCTTTCTGATCTTAGACTATTAGTTCTCATCAGAAGTGGCTGCATTGTCATCTTCTGTGGCCTGGTAAGGCTGCTCCCCCCTCAGGGGGAGGTGATCAAAGAGCAGGCCAATCAGATTATGTCAGAGGCAGTCCCTCTTCCAATTACTATGTAACCCACTTGGAAACTGAACTGCCATGGGCTACATCTGTGCAGGGGTTCTAGGTTATTTCCATGAATAGTCCTTGGTTGGAGTATGATTTTCTGGGAAGTTCCCTGTGTTCAAATTTTCTTGTTCTGTTGCTCTCCTTGTGGAGTTCCTGTCTTCTTCAGCTCTTGCTATTTCCCGCTTCTTACATAAAATTCCATTCACTCTGCCTGACAGTTGGCCATCAGGCTCAGCATCTGCTTTGATAGTCTGCAGGGCAGAGGCTTTCAGAGGCCCTCTGTGGCAGGTTCCTAGGTTGTTTCCTGTTTTCTTCTTCTGGCTTTCAGAGGCCCTCTGTAGCAGGTTCATTTGCTCAACCATATTTGTAGCAGCTTTATTTGTAATAGCCAGAAGCTGGAAACAACCCAGATGCCCCTCAACTGAAGAATGGATGCAGAAATTGTGGTACATCTATACAATGGAATATTACTCAGCAATGAAAAATAAGGAAATCATGAAATTTGCAGGTAAATGGTGGGACCTGGAAAGGATCATCCTGAGTGAGTTGTCCCAGAAGCAAAAAGACACACACGGTATATACTCACTCATATAAACATACAACATAGGATAAACCCACTAAAATCGGTATATCTAAACAAACTAAGCAAAAGAGAGGACCCTAACTAAAATGCTCAATCCCTATCCTGAAAGGCAAAGAGGATGAACATCAGAAGAAGAAGAAAACAGGTTTTCCAGTTTCTTAATTCAAAATGCGAGTCCGCATTTCTTTCCAAAAGGAATCCTTGGCAGATAAACGGAAATGTCCTCTACAGAAAAAAACACAAGAATGGACAGTGGGAAGGAATTCAAAAGAAAAGAACCCGCCCCACAGTCAAATTCCAGCGGGACATCACTGGTGCATCTCTTGCTGATATAACGGCCAAGATGAATCAGAAACCAGAAGTTAGAAGCTCAGCAAGTGCAGGCTCTCAAGGCTGCCAAGGAAGCAAAAAAGGCTAGGCAGGCATCAAAGAAGACAGCAATGACTTCTGCCAAGGCCCCCACAAAGGCAGCACCTAAAGAAAAGATTGTGAAGCCAATGAAGGCCTCTGCTCCCCGAGTTGGTAGGAAACTAACTTGGTAGATCAGAGTTTAAAATAAAAATCTGTCTGTAAAAAGAAAAGAAAGAAAGAGAGAGAGAGGGGAAGGGAGGGGGAGAGAGGGAGGGAGGGAGGGAGGAAGGAAGGAAGGAAGGAAGGAAGGAAGGAAGGAAGGAAGGAAGGAAGGAAGGAAGGAAGATAGACAAGATCTCGCTGTACTCTTTGGGGTAAAAGATAACTTCCTAAAGATATGATAGCAGGAACTAGAAGAACAAGAATCATTATTCTTTTATAAATTGATAATGGTTGGAGAAAGTATCATGGGGAAAGAAAACAAAGACAGAAGATAACAATGTATTGTAAAAAGACTATGTGACTCCCATCCAAAGACCAGCCTCACCTAATACCAATCTATGCATTGTTCTCGTGGTTAATAGATATTCTTTATTGTCTCATCAGGCCTTCAAAGAGAAATCCTATACTTTATAAAATATTTTATGTTTTCATACTCTGATTTTCGTTTGTTTATACCCTTTTCGATTTGTTTGTTTCTGGTAGGAAAACCAACCAAAGGAATGCGCTCAACATTTGGCTGGGAAATCTAGTCTTCAGAGCAAGAAATGGCCGCAGAATATCTAACAAAAGAAAGAGTTAGACTCCAAACACTATTTTAAAGATAATTATTCCCCCCTTTCTCATGCACACACACACACACACACACACACGCACGCACATACACACGCACACATACACTCTACATGAAAATGTTCAAGATTAGAGATTTTCCGAAAGATAGAAGATGGATTTTTTAATCTGTATTTTATTATTTTTAATCATCAGTATGGGGGTGTTATGTGCATATAAATGCAGGTTCCCATGGAGGCCAGAGAGGTCACCACGTCTCCTTGAATTGGATTTATAAGCAGGTTTGTGTCTCTCCAAATAGGTACTCAGAGCTAAACTTAGATCTACAAGTGCAGCAAATGCTCTCACCACTACTTCAAGAAATAAAGGGGTTTTCTGTATTTATTCATTTTATATGTGTGAGTAGGTTGCCTGCATGTACATCTGCGGACTATGTGTGTGCTCAGTCTTTGGTGTCAGAGAGGGTATAGGATCCCCTGGAACTGGGTGCTGGGAATCAAATCCAGGACCTGCTCTGGAAGAACAATCAGTATTCTTAATCTCTGAGCCATCTCTTATACCCTATGCAATGGAGTTTTAAGTGCATTTTTTTTCCTGCACATTAAAAATGAAACTGGAAAAATAAAATAAAATAAATGAAACTGTATACAAGGGGCACTATAGCTGAGACTCTTAGTAGCAGGGCCCATGGAGACTGAAGAGGACACCCTCTAACTAGACAAGACTCCTAGTGGAGGGAGGAGAATACCAACCCGCCCACAAAAACTTCAATCCAAAATTTACCCCCACCTACAAGACCTGCAGGGACAAAGATAGAACAGCTAGAGCAGAGATTAAGGGAATGTCCAACCAATGCCGGGCCCAACCCATGACTTACTCCTTGGAAGAGAGCTATGCTTGCAGTCGGGAGCCTATCAGAGTTGTCCTCTGAGAGGCTCCAGCCAGCAACAGTTTGATACAGATGCTGAGACTCCCAACCCAACACTGGGCAAAGCATGGAGAGTCTAGTGGAAAAGTTGGGGTGGGGGGAAAAAGGACTTAGAGGTGACAAGAGCTCCACTTTCTTACCCAGCCACAGGGAAAGAGGATGACCTCAGTTCTCATGTGAATATACGAGCTGGGATGTGTGGGTAGTGGGGCTCCCTTATACTGAGGAATAGGGAAGGGTGGATAAGGGAGGGAGTATGGGACTGGGAGGGAAGGAGGAAGGGGGGGCTACAACCAGGATGTAAAGTGAACAAATAAATTAAAAATAAGAATTTTAAAGAAGAATGAAAGTGGAAGCCTGTAATCCCATTTGGGAAAGCAGAGGCAGGAGTATCTCTGTGAGTTTGAGGCCGGCCTGGTCTTCAAAGTAAAGTAAGTCCAAGACATCCAGGGCTACACAGAGAAACCCTGTCTTGAAACACAAACAAAAAAGAAAGTGGACAACAAATGTAACTGCCAGCACCTCTTTCAAGCTCTCACAACATCAATACACTGAAACAAGCTAAGGTTTTGCTTTCTTTGTCTCTTTTGCCCAGCTAATATTCTTTTGAACTAGGAAGTATTCTGGCCTTCAAATACTGTTAATGATATGTCTCTACAAGCTACTAAAAGCTGAAATACATGGGGTGGAGAGATGGCTCCAGGGGAAAATGATTTCCCTTGTAAACATGAAGACATGAGTTTCATACCCATCACCCACATATAAGCAGCCCAGCAGAGCACATGCTTGTAATCTAAGAACTGGGAAGCAAAAAGTCAAGCAGATCCCTGAGGTTTGTGCACCAATCCACCTTAGATGGCTTGGTGAGTTCCAGGCCAGTGAGAAATTTGATTTCAAAGCAAGAGAAAGAAAACAAAAAAAAGTGAATGCCATTTGAGGTTGCTCCGTTTATTCTTTAGTGTTCAAGCATGCCCACGCATACCCCTGTCCTCCTACTCTCTGCCTTTAGCAAAGTAGGAAAGTGGGCAGTCAGCCTACAAAGTCTGCACAGGAGAGAGTGTTTCTTGCTTCAGAAACAGTCATTGTGTAGCAGAGAAGGGCTGCTGGAAAGAATTTCTTCCTAAACCTCAAAACAATGTACAAGGTACATGGTGCTCTAAGGTACAATGTGCTCTAAGAACTCAGGGAACAATTAATATGAGGCATTTACATTTTAACCCTTTCATCACTGCCACCTCCTCTTCTTCTGCAATTCTCCCTCCATGGGGTCTGTGTCAGGGGGTCACACCTGTACGTGTTAAGGAATGCTTGACCAGATGAACAGTACAAAATGGCAGCAACCAACATTGAGGCACCTGGGCTCTGTTCAATGGTCTGCTGTTTGTGCAGTTAATCATTTCAGAACAACACTTCAAGGAAACCCAAAGCACAGAGATATTGGGCAAATTGCACAGGATCTGGTTTGTCACAAAGATGGAAATCCATCCTGAGTAGTTCAAATCCAGAGTTGACATTGCCTGTATTTTCTACCATGTTATATCTGAGTTCTGTTGCATAATATGAATGAAGCCATTCCTCTTGGCCTGGGATCCAGAGTCAATGCACTTGCCACTTTGAAGTGGAAGTTTCTGGGCTCAGTTCATCATGTGATATCTTGCTGCAAGCTGGCATGTGATGTTTCACCATAGGTTGGCTTGTGTGAGGGTATCTGATATTTTGTTCTCTTATGTGAGGGGCATGACTTTGGCCAACATCTGTGGGTGGACTTTGAGGGGAGTACATATACAGAGTAAGACATCACTCTTTGGATCGACATTGATGCACTGATCTTTGTGCTTCAACACTTGACTTCGCAGACAAAAATGTTCTGTAGAGCTTCTGTGGGCAATCCAACTGAGTCTTGTGACTTTTGCTGACTTTGTGTTGCTGCTTGGTGTTGGCCTTTGGCCTGGACTGCTAACAACTGAGTTTGGTAATCCCTTAAAGACCCATTGACCTTAATCAGCAAAAAGTAGATAAGAAAGGTCTACAGCCCTTTTCTCTATTAATCTCCTACCTAAGGATTTAGGGTTGGGGGTGGGGTGGAAGGGAGATAAAGGTGCTTAACAGCCCCAAATAAAGTAGGTTTGGTCAAAAAAACTAAGCCTACATAACTTAACTTGTTCTACTCCAAGTGTGTGAGCCATTCAGACCCTAGGTCTCTTTTTGTTCCCAACCTCAATGAACTCTGTTTGACTTTTCAAAGTCTACAATCTGAAAGAAACCTACAGATACATTTTATTGTAGTCATGTCCAAAAAGAAGGAAAATAAGAAAATATGTAACTACATTTTTTAAAATATTTTCCCTGTTTCATATGTTAGCAATGATTCATTGTAGAAAAATACTTTTGAGGGTGGTAGAGATGGCCTAGCACTTAAGAGTTCAGTTCCCAGGACATACCTGAGGCAGTACACAGCTGCCTATTATTCCAGCTCTAGAAAATCTGGTGGCTCTAGCTTCTGCAGAAACTTGTGCTCACCCCACAAAGATACATACACATTCATAACTAAAAATAATTAAAAGAAATAATAATAAATAAGACCAAATAATAATTAAAATAATAACTTTGAGACAAAACCTTGCTATGTAGCTAGGGAATTCCTTGGACTCTTGATTGCCTACTGGGTGCTTTTAGGCTGGAACTGTAAGAATTTGGTAAATAGAACCATTGAAAGCTACTCACACTGTTATATCATCATCTAGTCTCAGGTGCTACCTGATAAATTCATCTTCTAATTATACATTGTTTTACATTTGCATCTTGTCTGTACATGTAGTTTTGAATATGTGTTTCTAAGAAAAATTGGACTGTTGATTATAGCTGTGACATGGGAGGTTCTATTGGGAAGTTGCAAATACAAAACTGGATTATGAAGGAGAATCTAGTGTCCAGAAACACATAAGCATGACCAAAATTAAAGCACTTCAAATGAAAAGCTGCTGGGTAAAGGAAAACTTCTGTTACATAATATTTCTTGAAGTTAGTCTCTTCCATGGAGTTCTGAAGGGAATCCGGAACAGGAGTTAGCTGTGGTGGGATCATTTTAGACTTTCTGTTTGCTTTGGTGTTGCTGAAATTTAGAAGCAGTCATAAATAAATTCAATCACTATTTGTCTTCAATTTTCCCATTTTTATATATGTATCAATTTTTCCCCAATTCCAGAAGGCAGGAGAAAGAGCTAGCTAAAAAGATAAAAATCTGTGATACTAATATTCAAACCTAGTTTTCCTTATTATTGTTTTCACCACTGTTCCTAGTTTATGTGGTTTCCTAGAGTTGTTGCTGCAGAATATTGGTAAGCTCTCAAATGTCACATTGCTTGCCTCTCAGGTTTTTCTTACTTGACACTTTCCGAGGGTTGTAGCATGTCTGAATTCTGTATGGCATGCCATGTGAGACCAGAAAGCTGAGTGACTCGGGAAGCCAGCCTGGAGCAAGAGTGAAGTCTAGATGCACCCCAACCCCAAAAATCTTGTCCTGAGACTATCAGAAGTAAGACTGCTCCCTCCTTGCTCTGAGCCTGAGTATCCTGGCACATGTAGCCTGTACCACGCTGCCTCTGTGACTTTTGAAGTAGTGGTGTAGCCTGGTCTCCAGGTTTCAGGATTAAACCTCCTCCCTCTTTTATAAGGGCGTGTCCAGTTTATATTATAGCACCTAAAATTCCTCTTCATGCAAATGAAGCATCCCCAGCAACTTGACCCCAGCCACTGATTATACTTACTCTGAATACCTTTAACTACTCACTCCCTTAGGCTTATAAGGCCCTTATTTACCTAAGGAAAGAGAGATGTGTTGGTATAATGTTCTTGTGGAATGTATACAATTTTCCCTTGTTCATTCAAATGCTGATTTCTCTATCTCACTATCTGGTTTCAATCAGGACAGTGCATCACATTGTTTACACAAGTTTGTGTAAACATGCCACCATTTGTCCTCTATGTTGTCAATTAAACAACCAGCCAACGCTGAGCAATGGAGAATAGGGTGGGACATCCTGGTCCAGAGGGGAGGAGAAGGAAGCAAGTGGGGGAGACAGAGAGCAGAGATCAGCAGGAGAGGACTTAGAACTATGAGGAGAGATGAACCAGACCTAAGATATGACTAAAAGCAAGTATAATGTGGGAAATCTGAATGGGAGGAAACTATGTGAGCTTGGTGGTTTAGGATAGAGTACCTATGGCCCAACATTGTGCTCTAGGTTAATTAAGTAAATCCTACTCTCTCTGTGGTGATTTGGGTGTAGAGCTGGTTTAGGAATAATTGCTATATAACCAAAACATATATCAATAACAAATATTAATAATTAACAGCAGATATTTCACTGAAAACCATCTCAGAGAAGGCTGTTTCTTCCACACCCATCATTAATGAAGAACTTGCATGACCCCCCTGCCCAGCTAAGCTTCATTCCTTCTAGTCCAGCCCATTGTCTGGATACACTGGGCAAAAGCAGATTCTCTCTTAAAAACAGAACATAGCATTCACTCTGCAAAAGCAATTACTAAATGTTTGATGCATGAATGTAGGTCTTGTACCATCAAAAATAAATATTACCATTAATTTTTCAATGGAGTCTTTGGGGGAAAAAAAGGAGAAGGCATTGGTATAAAATAGGACAAAGAACTGCACTGTGTCCCATTAAAGAAGTGAGTAGTTCTATTTGAAGTGTTGGGGGAGAGTCAGGAGGTGAAATGCTTTTTTGTGGTTTATCAAGAAATTGTTTGGGATTCCTTGGTGCATCTTAAACTCCATCTCAGGTGGGAAGGAGGCAATCAATTCAGATTTGTAATTACCATTGTGTTCTCTCAATCTGCTTACAAATTTAACTTAATTGGGCTGACTTGTTCCTGAAAAAGTAACACACATTTCCTGTTAGCCACTGCCTTCTGATGCAGAGATAGAGAAAATACCTGCTTGCTTCTGAAAGATGAGCCTGGAGAATAACGATGCAATCAATGAGCTAAATATGGGAGCAAGGACAAAAAAAGATTACTACAACTCGTGTCTGCTGTTCTTTTACAAAATCATGAAGAGGAAGAAAAAAGTTCCAGCAAACCAATCAACAAATTTCCTACATCATTTATAGCCAACTATTTTTAGCAGTTCCCCTTTCTATAGCACAGCATGAGTTAGAGCATCAATTGTCTAGCTTCGACAAATAGACTGCTTTTCAGAAGAATGCATTTTGCTGTTCTAAAGCAACTATGCCTCTGAGTTAATTGCAAACTATATATAAACACATAGATGGAATTTTCAAACTTTATCGTACAAATAAGATTCCGAAATGAAGCTAGGGGATTTGGCAAGGCGGGGAATGGAGCTTTGTTTACAAGACAAAGAATAGAAATAGTCCTCATGCTCACACCCCCCATCTCTTGAGCACTTTGAGGTCTTTGTCTGTGTTCCAGAAAACAAATGTATCAAAATGTGTGATTAAACAGTCTTATGATTTCTCACACAACTTGTTTCTTGTTGCATATAAATAATTTTTATAAAACGTTCTGATGTTCTTTTAAGAAACTTGTTAACTCAAAAAAATTTTAAAGCTTTGTACTGTATATGACTATTTTCTCTGAGAGATATTAACATAAGTACAAGGCATATAAAGGTGATTAGAGGCTGTCTAACAATAAGACGTTGGATTTGTCTTTTGAAATTAAAAACAAATAACTCACATACACACGTAAAAAGCCATAGTAACAGTCAGAGTGTGAGAGATATTGTCTGGCATGCCCAGTATCAGGACTCTAAACAGGAATGCCTGGAAATAATTAAGATTCCCCAAGATCCACATCAACTTAAGATTTAACTGATACAAAATAAAGACTCATTGTAAGTCTTCTTTTAGCATCATAGATATGTATGTCTTTCAAATCTTTCCTTAAAAATCTCACATTCCCAAAGATTCTATTGAATTCAGGAACTTGAGCGTAAACTATGAAACAATTTCCCTGGTAGATGCAGACATAAAAAAAGAAAATGCTTAATAGAATATTTTCAAATCTAATTGAAGCATACATTAGGGTTATACAACATGACCAAGCTGGCTTCATCTCACAGATACAAGTTTAATTCAACACACATAAATCAATAAATGTAATATACTACATAAATAAATTAGGAGGGAGACGTCTCATCATCTTCTCAATAGATATAAAAACAGACTTGCACAAAGTTTAAACTTCATGATAAAAGCCTTGAGGAATCTGAAAATAGAAGGAACATATCTCAAAAATTTAAAAAAGCTTTTTATGACTATGATATAGCTAATGTTATGTGGCATTGAGAAAAAAACTGAAAGCATTTTTTTCTAAATTCAGGAATGAGACAGTGTCCAGTCTCATTCAGAATAGTACTTCTAGTCTTAGTGACAGAAATGAGACAAAGAAAGGGAACAGAACTATGAAAAAAAAAAAAAGGTACTAACTTCTGTTTAAAGACTCCACCAAAAAAAAGGCTCAGACACCTTATACCAGAGAAGTTGGAGAACACAACAGAATCAACACAAAGGTATGAGGAGCTGTAGTGCCCAGCTACCTTCTAAATGGCAGCTCTCAACCCACATCTCAGGAGCTTCTTTCTGTAGTGAACAAAGGTTACTGCTACAGAGATCCACAAGAAGCTGTAAGTGCAAAGAAGGAGTGACGATGGAGTGCTCCATCCAACCAGGACAGGTACCTCTATCATACTTCTTCCCCTGTCCTCTAGGATAATGTAACATTGCAGACATGGAGGAAGAAAACAGAAAGATTGTAAGAGCCAGAGACTGGAGAGGTGAATTAGTTACATTTCTGTTGCCTGGTAAAATATCATAATAAAAGGCAACTTACAGAAGAAAAATTTATTTTGGCATATGGTTCCACAGGGAGAGTTCACAAGGTCAGGGAAACCATGACAGGAGGTAGCCATAACAGATCACATCTTCAACTGCACACTGGGGAGGAATGGGTAATATTAAAAACAAAACAAAACAAAAACCTTTTAACAGAATTTTACAAGGGATTATATTATTTAATCCAACTGCCCCAAAGCATGTACTACTACAAACATACCATTGGCAAGCAATATCTATACTACTTACAATATTTATGACAGATATTGTTTGGTGTTCGTTGGTTTTGGCAAATGATTATCACCACACACATGCATTGTTCTCTGGTACAGGGCATGAAAGAGTATGTTCATAAAGAGTAAAGCCAAGAATTACCTTAGGTTTTAAAATCTTAGCTTGTCTGAGAGTGATGGTCAGCAGTCTCTACTGTTTACTCTTGGAAGGCAGAACAGTGAATCTATTCAGTTTTAGGGACTTCATGAACCTATTTTGAATTCCATCTTTTTTTTTAATGGAAAAAAAGAGTTTATTTGGGCTTACAGTTCTGAGGGATACAAGCACATCATTGGTTGAGTAACTTGTCAACAAGTGGCAAGAATGGTCAGAGAATCTGAGGGCTTGCGAACTTCAAACACAAAGCAGAGAGAAAACTAGGAATGGTGTGAGTATTTAAACTCTCAATGCATACCTCATTTGACATAGTTCTTGCAACAAGGTCAGAGCTTCTTTTTCCTTTTTATTAATTTATTTTTTATTAATTACAGTTTATTCACTTTGTATACCAGCTGAAGCCCCTTCCTTCGTCCCCTCCCAATCACACCCTCCCTCCCGCTTCTCTTCCCATGCCCCTCTCCCAGTCTACTGATAGTGGAGTTCCTCCTCCCCTTCCATCTGACCCTAGTTTATCTCAATCCTCATTCAGAAAGGCAAACAGGATGGACATCGGAAGAAGGAGAAAGCAGGGAACAGGACAGGAACCTACCACAGAAGGCTTCTGAAAGACTCTATCTACCCTTCAAGGTATCAAAGCAGATGCTGAGACTCATAGCCAAACTTTAGGCATAGTGCAAGAAATCTCATGAAAGACGGGAGAGATAGAAAGACCTGGAGGAGACAGGAGCTGCACAAGGAGAGCAACAGAACCAAAAAAATCTTTGCCCAGGGGGTCTGTTCTGAGACTGGTACTCCAACCAAGGGCCATGCATTGAGATAACCCAGAACCCCTGCACAGATGTAGCCCATGGCAGCTCAGTCTCCAAGTGGATTCCCTAATAATGGGAACAGGGGCTGTCTCTGACATTAACTCAGTGGCTGGCTCTTTGATCACCTTCCCCTGATGGGGGAAGAAGCCTTGCCAGACCACAGAGGAAGACAATGCAGCCAGTCCTGATGAGACCTGTTTCCTTCCATCTTATGGAGCTTTCCTGGAAGGTGAAATGTTTCAACCAAGAGATAAACTGATACCCAACATTAAGCCATCAAGGAAAAACAAATTAAAAGTACTTTAAGTTTCTTTCTCATCCCAATCAGAATGGCTATCACAAAAAATAAATGACAACTAATTCTGGCAAAGACATAAAGAGAGAGTAACCCTTATTTATTGAGGGAAACAAAAACTGGAGGAGACACTGTGGAAATCAATGTGGGTGTTTCTCAAAACCTAAGAGTATTATTATCAAATAATGCAGGTATACTAGTCCTGTCTATGTAACAGGAGGATTGCAGTCAAGAAACCACAGAGACGTTTGTATATCCATGTTTATTGCAGCACAGTTCACAATACCTAAGAAATGGAACCAGCACTGATGAATAGACATAATAACTGTAATTAATAAAAAAATAAATAAATTTTTAAAAAAGGAAAATATCTCTCCAGAAGTAAATATATAAAGAAAATATGGTATATACATATATATATATATATATATATATATATATATATATATATATATACATAGTAGACTTCCATTCCACTATAAAGAAGAATGTTACTGGGTTGATATGATGATATTTTATTGCATGCATACATAAAATGCTCAAAAATGTATTAAAAGAAAAGAGAATGCATTATATATTGTAGGTAACTGTCAAAGAATAAGTTTAACTTAAACAAGTAAGATAGTAAAATAAAAAAAGAAAAATTGTGTGTGTGTGTGTGTGTGTGTGTGTGTGTGTGTGTGTGTGTGTGT
>NW_026596147.1:3793458-3925958 GCF_907164565.1 Psammomys obesus
TGTGTGTGTGTGTGTGTGTGTGTGTGTGTGTGTGTGTGTGTGTGTGTGTGTGTGTGTGTTTAGGGCATCAAAGTAGAAAGGGACCACAAGAGGATAGAACCATGAGAGGTGAGAAAGAGAACTTACGAAAGAGGAGAAATAAGTCATAATGAAATAATGGAATAATTGTGACATAATAATAAGAGAGAGAAAGGCCAGTAAGAGTTATATGGAACAATGGGAAATATGTAAGGAGGATAAATGAAAATGAGCTATCATGGAGGCTGAAGAGATAGCTCGGTGGTTAAGAGCACTAGCTGCTCTTCCAGAGATCCTGAGTTCAATTCCCAGCAACCATATATAACCATATATAATAGGACTTCATTATCTCTTCTTTTGTGCATAAAGACAGAACACTCATATAGATAAAATAAAGTCTTTTTAAAATGAGATATCATGACGCATATGGATAAAAATACTATGATGAAACCCATTACCTTCTGTGCCAACTTGAAGAGATAAAAAAAGATAAAATGTATTTTTAAATCCTTCAGTCTGCTCTTGCGCAGTCTCTCCAGTACTCCAGATACTTCATTCTACTCTGTTTTTCTATTCTACCTTACCTAATATTATTTACTTATTTATGACATGACTTTTATTTATTTCCCTGCATAATGCTATTACCATATAATGTTAAGAATTTGGGACAGTTTATGCACCGACAAGCTGTGCCTCCCCACACATGCAACAAAGAATGGGGAAAGAGAATCAAGCTTTGCAAATCACGTGGCTGGAGCTGTAGATGTCCCGGTGGTTAAGAGAGCTTGAGGCACAGTCATGAGAACTGAAGGTCTGATCTCTGCATCTGTGTGACAAACTTCGTGCCCCTCAAGCTATCTTATTTTTGTCACCTGTAGAACATATTGCCTGACTTAATGGGTCAGGAGAAATAAATGTGTGAATGAATCTATTGTACTCCAGTGAATAGAAAGTAGTATCCCTATTGTTAGAGAGTAAACATATCATGTGGAAGTTAATTAGATCCACTTCTTTTGGCAAGAGAAGTAATAAAAACCTGCACTTTTCTTACCATATGCAGTGCAGCAAAAAGTAATCTACGTTATCAAGGCGAGCCAGATATTGATAACTTACCCAAGACCTAGAGAATATTTTTGATATTTGGGCTGACATCAGCATACAATAGGGAGAGTCAAGACAATATGAAGCAAATAGTTCCACAAAGTGTTTACTCCAACTTGGTCAAGACGGTCTACGTGTATCTTTACATAATACAATCCACCTTAATGTTTAGTAGTTCTGTGATTTACAAAGATTTACAAAGTTCTGCTGTGTATGTTTAAAATATCTCAGGATAAAAATTAAAAGGATAATTTCGTTGAATGTTTCATCATGTATAAGCAATACAAAGAAAAATTTTTCATTAATATTCAATATTAACATACAAAGTAGTTGATTTCACTGTGGCTATGCTTTAATATGTCATCATTTTTTGTTGTCAATCATTCCTCTCATTCCTCTCCCACACAGATCTACACATCTTGCCCAAATTGTTCCTGTGAGTGTGTACAGATCAGAAGAGAACTTAGATGTCATTACTTAGTAGTCATTTACCTTGGCTTTAAAAAAAAAAAAAAAGTAAAAAGTAAAAAGCAGGGTCTCTCATTGGCTTAGAGGAGTGGTTCTCAATCTGTGAGTTGCAACCCCAATGGGGTCACATTTCAGATATCCCACATGTCAGACATTTATATTGCAATTTATAACTGGAGCAAAATTAGAGTTATGAAGCACAAAATAATTTAACGATTGTAGGTCATCCCAGCACGAGGAACGCGATTAGAAGGTCTCAGCATTGGGAATCATGGAGAACCACTGACCTAGAACTTGCTGACTGAGCTAGGACTGATGGTCAATGCACCCCAGGGACCAACATATCTCTCGTTCCCCTGGGCTAGCATGAAAAGCATGTGCCGCTATGTGTGGCTTTTGTATAATGGTTCTCATGTTTTCGCACAGTTTTCCACTGGTACCCACTTCTCACACATATTCCATTCCTTCTTCATTGTCTCTATGTTGAGATCTCTTCCTTTCCTCTTGGGATTTCCGGGGTAGGGAGCAGAGAGAGCAGACATACACACAAATACACACAGACACTATAAATATACTTTATATGTGCATGTGTACATGTGTGCGTATGTTCTGCATATAAGCAAAAACATGAGTTATAGGGAACACTTTCAAAATGCCATGAATGGAAATTATCTAAAGCTGGTGTTCTTCACCTCATTCTAATACATTTTTTTCTTCCTTGAACACTAAAGACTAATTTGGCAGCAAGCCACTTTCTCTCCACTTTTAAGCCCTACAGAGCACTGGCCTAACAGAAGTTCTTTAGGCTACTCTGAGTATTCAAGCTTCTTCCTGAAGCGTCTTGCGTAGAAAGAACCATTGTAGGAAGGATGGTTGCATTGCAGGCAAAGTGGAGACTCTACCTAAAATACAGACATGTGCGTGTGTAGTTTTCTCATACAAAATGTTTCTGATTCTGAAAACGTCTGAGAGTCCAGGCAGTACTAAGCAAACGAGCATGTTCCCCTGCCAAGATCTGTGTATACCACTCACTTCACCTGGGACTGATTTCAGTTCCGTGCAAGCCCTTGCTGAACACTCCACAGCTGTGCTTACCCAAATATTAAGATAGAGACATCTTTTCTTGCACTTACCTAAATTCCTGTAATCATTTCATTAATGAAGTGCAGCTGGAGCAAAGATTTCACTTATCAACGAAAGTAACCAACTTAAGGGTTTATTGCCAAGCATTTTAAAGATTTGGTCAATTTCTACTTAAATTTATATAGCAACGTCAACATCTTCAGCCAAATATCTCCCAGCTCCCTTAAAATGTATAGCAACAGTTCCCTCAAAAGATGTTTTTATTTTGTAATCAAAGAAACAGCTACAGAAGCACACTAATAACCATTCATTATTTGATTTCTTCCTCTCAATGCTGACTTTAAGATAACCTGAACATTTCTGACTTTATTCGTCAGAAATATTGGGAAATTTGTGTGTTCTCTTTTGCCACATACGCTGAGCGGCCTTCGAACAGTCAAAGCTGCTCTGTCAGTTCACCTGAACAAGTTTATAAAAACAACTGGAGAGACTCAACCATCTGTCCTTAGACTCTCAGTTCACCTCTATGTATTTTTTTTTACATTTATTTGTCTAGGGGGGGGGCACATGATTTTGATGCATAGCTGAAAGGAGAGGACAACCTACAAGAGTCTGCCTTCTCCTTCCACCATGTGAAATCTGGGGTTGAGTTTAGGTCATAAAGCTTGGTTGCAGGT
Organism: Psammomys obesus; assembly: GCF_907164565.1. Taxonomy (NCBI): domain Eukaryota; kingdom Metazoa; phylum Chordata; class Mammalia; order Rodentia; family Muridae; genus Psammomys; species Psammomys obesus. Next base: position 3,796,806 of record NW_026596147.1, read on the forward strand.
GTTGTGAACTGTGTCTTTGTTAGATTTTTTTTTTTATTGCTATGAGGAGACACCACGATCCCAACAATTCTTATAAAGAAAAATATTTAATTGGGGCCGGCTTACATTTATCACTGTGGAGGGAAGCATGATAGCATTCAGCCAGACGTGGTGCTGGAAAGGTAGCTGAGCATTCTACATCTAGCTCCACGGCCAGACAGTAGGTCACACTGAGCATCTGAAACTTCAAAACCCACCCACCAGTGACAAACTTTCTCCATGAAAGCCATACCTATTCGAACAAGGCCACACCTCCCAATAGTGCCTTTCTACAGGCCTATGTGGACCATTTTTTTCAAACTGATACATACATCAGCTGTTTTACAGCTTTCTTGAATATTATTTACTTTTTCTCATAAAATCATCCTAAAACTTGCTATATTTAAAATATGGTATAATATATTTAATATTTAAATATAGTCATTCGTTAAAAATAGTTCACTGTAAAGGACCTGGTTCACTTTCAGTTAATTCTCCTTCCTTCCTTTCTCCCTCCCTTCCTCCTTTTTCTCCTCCTCCTTTCTTATTCTCTCTGTTTTATATTTTCTTTCTGCTGAATTTCAGACATGTGTCTAACACCACGGAGCTGGCTGTATTTCTTCACTTTGTTTAATGGAGCCGTCGTAAATTTGTCAGTTTTACAAGTGAACGCATATGCGTAGGAGATGCATAAAGTGTGGGTCCAGCTTGACATTAAATCCTCCATTTTAAAAGTTTTATTTTATTTTTCCAGAAAACTAGCTATGCTAAGAAATCATTTTTAAAAGACGCCATGTTCAAGTGAAGGAAGAATATTTTAACTTGGCATTTTCCACGTTCCTCGAATTTCCAAACTGTATGACCCCCCTCGTGATGCAGAAATTTAATGTGAGCTCAGCCGTGCTTGAGCTCAATGATGTTTGCTATAGACTTTCTGCAATACTACCAGTTCAAGAACAGATTGTCTGACCTTTTGATCATCGTGCCATGGAAGAGTAAATACAACAGGGTTTGGATATCCACTTACCTGTAGCTAGTCTTTGCCAGTATAATAAGTGATCAACAGTGGACAGTCATGAAATTTGCTACTTCCAGTAGTAAAGAATTCTGCTGAGTGTCTGAGTGTCCTGATAGTCTATAGTTTACTCTCGTAGCCAGAGCGTCTACCAAATTTCTTGTTGGAATTTAAGTATATCATGTTCGTTACGTTTTCAAAATTTCCAGTGAAGAAAAAAAGCATAGTTGGGAATCAGATATTTCTGGATTCTGCTTAATCCCTCCTACCTTCTAGTTGCTGCCTAGATTATAAGTCACTTTATAACTGACTCTAGACTTTCTTCACAACTTAAACTCACCGGAATTAAGTTGGAACTTACAGATTCTATCATGATAGTTTTCCTTTTAAAAACTGCTGCCCTGTGTTGCCTCTGTAGTGGGATCACATTCCTCACCCTAGCCAGCTCCATTTCTTTGCCCACAATGTAGAAATACACCTGCCCTCTTGCTGCCTCCTCTCCTCTCCTCTCTGCTTTTGAAGCATACATGCCCACATTTAAGGACTGTCTTTGAAGCCGGGATCCTCATTCTGGAAACTATTTAGGAGAGCACCAGTATCACCGGTGTGTGTGATTCTCCACAGCGGTGGCGTTCTATGGCATCGGCCATGATACAGACAGAGGATGGAGCCTTCAACTCTACCCTCGGGATATCCACTGCAGGGCTTTCCAGCAGCTTTCTTCATCTATAGGTACATGCTACCCGCCTATGTCTCTGTATCTTTCTGTAAATACATCAATTTGGTTTTCAAAAGTACTGTCTTCTCTTCATCATGGTTTTTATGATAATGGGCCATTATGTCCAGAGAGAAGGAAGAAAAATCCAAAAACAATATACAGTAAGAAACATTATTGAAATCATTGAGTTTAAGTTTTGGAATGCAGAAATTTCAAAATAAGAAATGGCCTGAATTGAATTAAAAAGAAAAAGAAGAAGAAGAAATGGGAGGTTGACGAACGCTGGGGTTTCATGGCATGACCCTGCTTCTGAAGCCACCTTAACCAAAGTGAAGAGTATCACAGGGCCTCCAGTCAACAGATTTATGGGCAGAGAGTTAACACGAACCCACTCTGTTCCTTCTACATGCCTGCATTTTTCCCTTCACAAGTGCTGGAAAAATAAACAATCCAGATGATTTTGAAGAAAATTAAAGACTGGAGGAAATGGTCGGTTCATATCTCCTTGTTCTTCCTATTGCTGCCACTGGAATTATGCAGAGCACAGCTATTGAGAAATTCAAGACCAAAGTTACATGTGCCTTCCTGAATATCACCATGTGCAGAAACTGAGAATAAATATGATGACTGCTCATGAATATCTACTCCCAAGAGCAATGTTAGCTTTTTACTTAAAAAAAAAAAAAAAAAACAGTCCCACGCAGTTCCACCCTTTATTTTAGATAACTGCACCTGGGCTTTTTTTCAAAAGTAGCTCCAGGGAAGGAGGGGCCATGGTACGACATGCCTAGGATCCACTCCTGCTTAGCCGAGGCTCCCATTAGAATACCATTTGGAAGCCTATTTGACAACAATAGGTCTTAGCAAACAGATCGTAAAAACAAATTATACATATGGATACATATATAACGTACATTTAAAAATGTATTCAACACTTTACATGAGTTCTCTTGAAGAGTTCTTTTGAATAGACTAAGTTGTACAAAACTGGAAAAAATATGTTTTGGCTCCTAAGCTATGTATTTCTCTTACTCAGTTTTTCCCATTTCCATTTACTCAGATGTTCACTTATGGGCTTTTAAATCAAGTGTACACTATGAGAGAAGATCTCTGGTAGAGTCTAAAGGATGATGACTTTTCTCTCAGTCTACTGTCTACCTCAGCTGTTTTTAATTCAATCGGAACTTATATCAATATAGAAACAAATGTAAGCCAATAAATATCTCCTAACATGATCAAGAAAATATACACGCCAGGTATATTGAGTTGAAAATGGAATCTATGGCTGTGCTTTGCGGGGGAGGACACAGGCAGGAGGGAAAATTGCTCACATTTTCCTATAGAATATGACTGCTCCTTACATCCATCAATGGTGATCTTAGTCTCACATAACCATCATCTCACAGTTGAAGTTGCTAATGAGTGTTTTGTGTCTTAAAGTCATTAACAGTGGCATGCTACTGTTAATGACTGTAAAGAGTATAAAAGTACTTCAAACATCAGGATGTAGCTAGCAAACTTGGGTAACTGTTTTCTCAATTAAAAACTCACGGCCATATTAGTACGTCTGAAACTACTTCCTCCTTTGTAAAGAGTGAGCATAGTTGAAAATAACGTGGCACGTGATAGTTCTCAAACAGCAAGTTATTATTTCGAACCCTGTAGTGGGTTTATTATTATGTTCACCCTTTTAAAAAGTGCATTTTTACACTATAGCCTGGTGGTACTGATCCTAGTCCTTGGGAGACTGAGGCAAAAAAGACAAGGAATTCAGGCCATCTTTAACTATACAGTGAGTTGGAAGCCAGCTTGAGCTTCAAGAAACTTTGTCTCAATTTTTTTTTTCTTTTTAACAACTGCAACCCAGTTGTTAAAACTTGCCAGTTACTTTTTCAAAATTTATATTTCGGGGACTGAGATGTGGACAGGGTTATTTTATTATTGAAGGCTTCTTGGTGTGAAGTCTCTCTCAGTTCTCCTAATGAGCACGAAATGAAGAACTAGGCTCAGCTGAACCTGTCTTTCACGTGTTAGTGCTCTGTAGCATCCTTATACAACTGCCTCAGGGCATCAGGCCAAAAGAAGGAATAGCTTTTTGATTGGGCAAATTTTATAGCTCATGAGTGTAATGCCACGCTCTTTCGAGTTGGACATTTTTGTTGTTGTACTACGTAATAGTAAACACTCAAATGTTATGATGGAGGCACCGCAGTCCTCAGCACCAGATAGCTCAAGCGGACAAAAGACCTCGTAACTCACAAGCATCATTCCCTCCCCATAAATTACCAACAGCTAGGGATGACAGTGAGGAGCTGACCGCCATCCATTTCCACATTGCCATTCAGCACTCAGAAAGTCTACCAGAAACGAAGGAGGAAGTGATTTATGGTGTGTTGCAGGACGCCACGCTTGCACAGTACTGCATGCGGAGCAGAGATCAATTCGTGGCTTACAAATTTGTCACAGGACGGTGCGTCTTGCAGTCTGCCACCTTCAAATTAGGTGTCATGATGAGAGAAAAAATATGGCAGTGCCTTGGGAAGAAAATACCACGTTTTGATGAGGATCTGGAAATGGTCTGGGAGAGTGAGAGGTGGGATACCAGGAGTCTCATTTGATCACGGCATCTGGTCTAGGATCTAGGAGATAGAATGGAGAGAGAAAACACACAGAGGAACAGAAACTCTGACAAACAAATCAAAAGAAAGCCTGGGACTGTAGGTGTACAAAAACAAAACTGGCTATCAACAGGGAAACGGTCCTCATATGTCTTTGCTATAGTCTCCATATTGCAGAGAAAATCACTTTGTAACTCCACTATTCAAATAAATCCATGTAGATAAAACACCATGATCTGAATATGTATCTGCAAATGTTAATTTTATGGACTTTGTATTTCTGTTACTTTGATGGTGAGGCAAATCAAAGAGTGAACAGTTTTATTTCTACATCCATATCATTTATAAATTATTCTTATTTCATAGCTTAGACTTAAAAATCTACCTTGGACTAATGAGCAGGACAAGTAAATAAAGAATGCTCTTCTAATGAATATATACATCATTCTGCAGATCTGCTTGTACAGATATTTGCGGAACGTTTGTGTATTTGATTTTCATTTATTCCCATTGCTTACATCAATATCTCAAGATAGAGGCAAGTACATAAGGGCTTTTCTTTCCATTTCTCTTGGTGTAGGCATAGAACAAAGGGGCATATGGACAATTAAATGTATACTTTTTATTAGTTTTTATTTTTTTTAAGCTGGAATACAAGTAATGGGCATTTTCACACATATATGTCAGTATTCTATGTTCTCATCCATTCTCTTTTCCACTCTCCTCCCCCTCCTCCTGCCCTCCTGCTGGTCTCCTTCCTCCCAAATAGTGCTCTCTCTTAGTCTTTCATGTTACCCATATTCCATTTTTGACCTTTTCCTCTTTTTTATATCCCTCTTCCATTCCTTTTGTTTTTTTTTTTTTCTTACCTCTCATTGTCCCTTTTACTACTTCTCTGACTTTGAAGTCTAGGTTTTAATTTGACAGGTGATAATTGCTTAGACTTCACTATCAGCAAACATCTCAGATTTTTCTACACATTCTTAAGTTCAGAGTGTGCAAATCTGAATTCTTCATTTTTTGTTTCTAAATCTAGTTCTAATTTTAGCTAAAGGTAAAAAAAAAAAATCACCTCCTGCTCCAGGTACTCATATTACATGTCTGTTGTCTTCTGCATTACATCTACGTTATGCTTCCTCATGCCCTATCAATTATGACTCAGAAACACCTAAGTGCACTGGTTCTCTTTTTCATTAGCGCATCCCAGGATCTGGTCACTGCACCTATTTCCCCCCTGAAGCAACAGCCTCTCCATTGAGCTTATCATTTCCGCTCTTCATCCTGGTGGTCTTGGAAATTTATATATATATATATATATAATTTATATAATTTATATATATATAATTCCGTAACATCTGTGTTTCCCAATTTCAGACAAGATTAAACTTCCAATCTTTAAAGCTGCACATGAGTCTCTTTAGCTCCTGGCCCCTATCTCAATCTTCCACTCCAAAGTACAGAACACCATCCTCCTCCCTCACTAGGCACAGCATCTAGTTTTGTTTTCTTTTTTCTTTTCTTGTACTGATCTCTATACTCAGAGCTTCTTTTCCTACAATGTGATCCAGAGTACCTTATCTTCTTTTAAATACCACATCTAAAGGGAATTTATTAATTCCTAATCTTAATGTGTCTGCCCCGATATCCCTTCTCATAGCACTCCACATTTGTATGATACAAATTTATAATTACTAGGTTTGTGTTCAGTTGCTGAATACAAATGAATGCCCATTCAGCTGTGGCATTCATGAAGTTAAGCACTTTGTTCAGCGCTGTAATCCTGCATGTATCTTAGTCTCTGATGTAGGATGTGCACTTGCCACCTCTCTAGTGACGTGTGCACATGTTCATTACCCGGCCTTCTACTCCTAAAAGGAGAATGAATTTGTATTTAATTTGAACTGTGATTAGTGAAACTAGAAAAACATTGTTTCTATTTTTCTGACTTTGCTACAAATATTAACTATGATTAGGTGCACACATTAATGAACTCCTTGACATTTCTGAACATTAATACATTGTGTGAGATAGTGTCTCACTCTTAACCCAGGATGACGTGAACTCATTTGTTTCCCAGGCTAGCCTCATGCTCCTGGCAACCCTCTTGCCTCATCCTCCCTGTGCTAGTATTACAGGAGTAAGCAATGACTCCTAGCCTAATGTACTGTGTTTTAAATGCAAACTGACCCCTTACTATCATTGCATTCCTTCTCTTCCAGCTCCCATACATTTCCCCTTATAACAGCAGTATGGCTTCTATTTTTATTTTCAGGTCATCTGTGCTTACTTGTTTGTCTCTCCTGAGAGAGTATGTATAAATTTCTTTCCATGGCCGGTTTACTTTGTTTAATATAATGATCTCTGAGTAGATCCATCTTTCTTTTTTATGTATAATTTTATTTTATTTTTTTATTAATTACACTTTATTCACTTTGTATCCCCCCATAAGCCCTTCCCCCCTCCCCTCCTGGTCCCACCCTCCCTCCCCTTTCTGCATGCATGCCACTCCCCAAGTCCACTGATAGGGGAGGTCCTCCTCTCCTTTCTTCTGATCTTAGTCTATTAAATCACATCAGGAGTGGCTGCATTGTCATCTTCTGTGGCCTGGTAAGGCTGCTCCCTACTCAGGGGGAGGTGATCAAGGAGCAGGCCAATCAGATTATGTCAGAGGCAGTCCCTCTTTCTCATTACTATGGAACCCACTTGGACACTAAACTGCCATGGGCTACATCTGTGCAGGGGATCTAGGTTATCTCCATGCATGGTACTTGGTTGGAGTATGAGTCTCTGGGAAGACCCCTGTGTTCAAATTTTCCAGTTCTGTTGCTCTCCTTCTGAGGTTCCTGTCCTCTCCAGATCTTACTATTTCCCACTTCTTACATAAGATTCCATGCACACTGCCCAACAGTTGCCCATAAGTCTCAGCGTCTGCTTTGATAGTCTGCAGGGCAGAACCTTCCAGAGGCCCTCTGTGGCAGGTTTCTAGGTTGTTTCCTGTTTTCTTCTTCTTCTGATGTCCATCCTCTTTGCCTTTCAGGATGGGGATTGAGCATTTTAGTCAGGGTCCTCTCTCTTGATTAGTTTCTTTAGATGTACAGATTTTAGTAGGTTTATCCTATGTTATATGTCTATATGAGTGAGTATATACCGTGTGTCTTTCTGCTTCTGGGACAGCTCACTCAAGATAAGCCTTTCCAGGTCCCACCATTTACCTGCAAATTTCATGATTTCCTTATTTTTCATTGCAGAGTAATACTCCATTGTGTAGATTGTACCACAATTTCTGCATCCATTCTTCAGTTGAGGGGCATCTGAGCTGTTTCCAGCTTCTGGCTATTACAAATAAAGCTGCTGCAAACATGGTTGGGTAAATGTCCTTATTGTGTACTTGAGCCTCTTTTGGATATATGCTTAGGAGTGGTATGGCTGAGACCCATCTTTCTAAAACTGACAGACAGTTTTGTTCTTCTTGCTGGTTGAATAATCCTCCATTGTGTACATATGACACATTTTGTTTTCTCTTTCAGCCATTTGATGGGTACCTACATTGTTTCCATATTTTGGCAATGTTGAGTATTGCTGCAACATGCATATGTAGATGTTTCTTTTGTGTGATGATTTCACTACCTGATTCAGTTATTGGCCCCGGAGTGGTTTAGCTAGATCACTTGATAGCATATTTTTTTAGGTTTCTTAAGAATCTCCATACTAATTTCCATAGCATCTCTGTGAGTTTATGCTCCTAATCATGGTATATAATTCTTTTATCTCCATATGCTAATTAATTTATTAAATTTTTATTTTAAGTATTATTATTTATTACAATTTATTCACTTTTATCCCCGCTGTGGCCCCCTCCATCATCTCTTCCCAATCCACCCTCCCTTCCTCTTCTCCCCCTATTCCCCTCCCCTAATCCACTGCTAGGAAGGAATTCCTCCTCCTCTATCTGACTCTAGCTTCTCAGGTCTCATCAGGATTGGCTGCATTGTCTTCCTCTGTGGCCAGGCAAAGCTAAAGCCCCAAGGGGGAGGTAATTAGAGAAGCAGCCACTGAGTTCACATCAGAAACATCCCCTGTTCCCCTTATTAGAGAACCCACTTGGAGACTGAGTGTAAGGGCTACATCTAAGCAGGGGTATTGGGTTTTCTCCATGCATGGTCCTTGGTTGGGGTATCAGTCTCTGCAGGGCACCCAGAATCCACTTTTGTTGTTTTGTTTTGTTTTGTTTTGTTTTGTTTTGTTTTGTTTTGTTTGGCTCTGTTAGTCTCCATTTCTAGCTCCTGTCCCCTCCAGGTCTTTCTATCTACCCTGTCTTTCGAAAAATTCTATGCACTCTGCCCAAAGTTTGGTTATGAGTCTCAGCCTCTGCTTCAATACCTCAATAATAGAGTCTTTCAGAGACCATGTATGGTAGGCTCCTGTCCTGTTCCCTGTCTTCTCCTGCTTCTGATAGCTATAGCATTTGCCCTTTTAAATAAGGATTGAGCATCTTCCCTAGGGTCTTCTTTGTTGTTTAGCTTCTTTAGGAGTATAGATCTTAGTATGTTTATCCTATGTTATATGTCTACTTACCATTTATGAGTGAGTATAAACCATGTGTGTCTTTCTGCTTCTGGGTTACCTCACTCAGGATGATCTTTTCTAGTTCCCACCATTTGCCTGCAAATTTCATGATTTCCTTGTTTTTAATAGCTGAGTAGTACATTGTGTAAATGTACCACAATTTCTGTATCCAGTCCTCCACTGAGGGACACCTAGGTTGTTTCCAGATTCTGACTATTATAAATAGAGCTGCTAAGAACATGGTTGAACTAATGTCAACTTGTTGTATACTTGAGCACATATCAGATATATGCCTAGGCGTGGTATAGCTGGATCTTGAGGAAGTGCTATTCCTAGTTGTCTGAGAAAGCACCAGATTGATTTCCAAAGTGGTTGTACAAGTTTACATTCCCACCAGAAATGGAGGAGGCTTCTCCTTTCCCCACATCTTCTCCAACATGTGTTGTCATTTAAGTTTTTTTTTTTATTTTAGCCATTCTGATGGGTTGTTTTGATTTGATTCTCCCTGATGACTAAGGACTTCAAACATTTCTCTGGTATTTCTCTGCCATTTGATATTCCTCTATGGAAATTTTTTCTCTTGTTAGCTCTGTACTCCATTTTTTAATTGGATTACTTGATTTGTTGGTGTTTAACTTCTTAAGTTCTTTATATATTCTGGATATTAGCCCTCTGTCAGGTATAGGGTTGGTGAAAATCCTTTCCCAATCTGTAGACTTTCATTTTGTTCTGTTGACAGTGTCCTTTGCTTTACAGAAGCTTTTCATTTTCATGAGGTCCCATTTATTGATTGTTGATCTTAGAGCCTGTGCTGTTGGTGTTCTGTTCAGGTCCCCTGTGCCAATGAGTTCCAGGCTCATCCCCACTTTTTCTTTTAACAGGTTTAGTGTGTCTGATTTTATGTTGAGGTCTTTAATCCACTTGGACTTTAGTTTGTGCAGGGTGACAAATATGGATATATTTGTATTTTTCTACATGCAGAGATCTAGTTAGACCAGTACCATTTGTTGAAGATGCTATCTTTTTCCACTGTATTGTTTTGGTTTCTTTGTCAAAAATCAAGTGTCCATAGGTGTGTGGGTTTATTTCTGGCTCTTCTATTCAGGTCCATTGATTCTCCAGCCTGGGAATACATGCAGTTTTTATTACTGTTGCTTGATAGTACAGCTTGAGATCAGGTATGCAGATACCTCCAGAAGATCTGTTATTGTACAGGATTGTTTTAGCAATTTTGTGTTTTTTGTTTTTCCATATGAAATTGAGAATTGTTCTTTCAAGGTCTGTAAAGAATTGTGTTGGCTAACCAACTTTTTTATAACAGCCAGTCTAACTAGAGTTAAATGAATTTCCATGTAGTTTTGATTTGCATTTTCCTAGTAGTTAAATGTTTTCAATGTTTTTTACATATTTAATTACAGTATGTATTTCTTTGAGAAATATCTGTTTAGACTTCTAGCCCATTTTTCCCTATTTATTTAACCCAATTTATTGCTTGGGTTATCTCTTCTTTCATTCTTAGCTTTAATTACCTCATTGTATATACTCAATGTTAATTTTTTGTAAGATGAATAGCTATTAAAACTTTCTCACATTCTGTAAGCCATCTCTTTTGTCTGCTCACTACTTTCTTTGCTATGTGGAAGCTTTCTGATTCCATGCAGTTCCATTTGTCAGTTTTTGCTTTTACTTATTGAGACATTAGAGACCTAGTCAGGGAACCAATTGTGCCATTTTCTAAATGTTTTCTGTGTCTTTTTCTTCTAATACTTACCAAGCACCATATCTTACATAACTCTTTGATCTATTCCCAGTTGAGATTTTTACAAAGTATGAAATTCAGCTCTAGTGTCAGGGGTCTCTCTATAGAAATCCAATCTCTCACTCTTGCTGACAAAGCTGCTATTCGTTACAACATGCTTTGGGAACCTCTGTCGACAATGAGACAAATGTCATTATGTGAGTTTATCTCTGTGTCCTCTATTCTAGCCCCTTATTCCACATACAAGTTTTTATACCAATGCTATACTGTTTTGTTAATATAGCTCCAAAGTACATTTTGACATCATGTATTGTGGTGCCTACAACATTGTTCTTCCTGATCAGAATTGTTTGAACTATTTAGGGTTGCTTTGGGCTTCCACATGAATTTGGGGATTATATTTTCTAGTCCCAGAATACAGCTGGTATTCTGATGGAAACTGCTTTGGTTATGTCTACCCTTCACTAATACAGCAGTTTTAACACTGTGAGTTCTACCAGCCTGTTAAACAAAGAATTTATATCTATTTCTTAGCATCTTTTTTTTAAATTTTTGTTTTATCTATTTATCTATCTATCTATCTATCTATCTATCTATCTATCTACCTATCTGTCTGTCTGTCTACCCATTTATTTTTGTTTTTTATTGTACAACTCTTTCACCTCCTTGGCTAAGTTTATTCCTAAAATTTTGTTATGGATTATTGTTATTGTCACTATTGTTTATCTGTCATGAGACTGTTGGCAAGGAAAATGTTCTGGATTCTGACATGGTGCATTTGTTGTTGGTGAAGAGAAAAGCTGCTTGTTACATATGCTGCCATTTTGCTAAACTTACTTGTCTAGTCTAAATGCCTTTTGATGAAGTCACTGGTGCCTTCTGAGTATGAAATCCTATCTTCACCAGACTCCTTCCGCTGTTATTAGATCTTGTGCTATTCATTGTTTGCCACTGGAGAGCACATGATAGGAGAGATGAGGATCCTTGACATCCAACACTCTCTGTCCCCAAGCCATGAGGGATAAATGAGCATTTTAATCAAGCTACCAAGGTCTGGTCTTCTTAGCAAACTTTCTTTCTGAAATACTGTCAACTTCAGAGAGTACCACCAGGAAGAAAAGTTGATCCCTGTCCCAGGATAAGAAAAATCATTTGCACCATCTCTCTATACATCAAAGGCCTCCTTTCCTCTTGGTTTTAATAATATTACCAAGCAAACAAGGTCTAGGCAGACTGCCTCAGAGGGAATGATGAGTCCTACCTTTCCTTCCTACTCTCTGTGTGGTACTAAACCACTCAGGCCTTCAGTCTTCTCATCTATTGAACAACAATAGTTTCTACCACATGGAAATATTAGAATATTAAATTGATAGATGTAAATGCCTGAGCAAGATGACTAGGGCTCAGTAAACATAGAATCAATGTTAGTTTGCTTTTATTACCATGACAGGTACCATCCACGCAACTTGTTTTTGACCGAATAATAAAACGTTCACCAGGGGCAATGAGGCACAAAGGGGCCCAGCTTTAAATCCTCTTTCCAATATATATGCCAGAAAATAAGACTTGTTTATATTTTCTACTATATCACCAACACCTGAAATGATTGTGAGCCTACAGCAGAGACTCCATAAATACTTGTTGAAGGGCTTATTAAAAAAAAAAAAAAAAAGAAAGAAATCACTGCCTAGTTTCAAATGTGCTGGAGGGCACCAGGAAGTCACCTGGGCCCAAACTTGAAGCCAGACACTGCAGAGGCAGTGATAGTTCAGGCAGTACAGAGAACCCCAAAGCACTGATTGCTGCAAATAGCTAGCACAGTAGAGCAGCAAATTCACCAGGTTTCCAGCAAGTCAGCCTTATCACCATGGCCAGGGCAAGGACAGAAGAATCAATTCAGAAATCTATCATTCATTAAATGGGAAACAAATCCCTAAGAACCTGAAAGCACCAGGGCCCCTTGAAGAGCCAGCTCTGCTGTGTCTGGCATATCCAGGTGAGAGCCAGTGGCAGTGTTGTTTAATGACATGCACAGGATAAAGGCACCTGGTGGGATAGCTATGATGATGAATGAAGCAGGCCCTTGTCACAGCTATAAAAGGGACTTTAAAAACAAGAGAGTAAGTGGTAGTTGGACCACTGGGTGAGTGGAACAAACTGTCTTATTTTTTTACCCTTTATTCTATTAATTTATTTATTCACTTTGGATCCCAGCTGTAGCCCCCTCCCTCATCTTCTCCTGGTCCCACCCTCCATCCTTCTTCTCCGCACCACTATGTTCCTCCCTTAGTCCACTGATAGGGTGGTCCTCCTCCCCTACTATCTGATCCTAGCCTATCAGGTCTCATCAGGACTATCTGGATCCTCTTTCTCTGTGTCCTAGTAAGGCAACCTCTCCAGGGGAAGGTGATCAAGGAGCAGGCAAGTGAGTTCATATCACAGACTGTCCCTGCTCCCCTTACTGGGGAACCCACAATGGAGACTGAGCTGCCCATGGACTACATCAGAGCAGGGGTTCCATCTCCTCTCCATGTGTGATCTTTAGTTGATTCATCAGTCTCCAAAGGCCCCCCTGGGCCCAGAATTTTGGCTCCATTGGTTTGCTTTTGGAACTCCTGTCCCCTCCAGGTCTCCCTCTTTTTCCATAAGATTCCCTGTACTCTGTACAAAGTTTAGCTATGAGTCTAGCATCTGATCCAATACCTTTTGAGTAGAATCTTTCAGAAGCCCTCTGTGGAAGGCTTCTGTCCTATTCCGTCTTCTCCCACTTCTGATGTCCTCAAAATTCAGCTATACGACTCGTGGGCATATATCTGAAAGATGTTCAACCATAAAACAAGGACATTTGCTCAACTATATTCATAGCAGCTTTATTCACAATAGTGGAATCTAGAAATAATCTAGATGTCCGTCAACTGAGGAATGGATACAGACAGTGTGGTACATTTACACAATGTAATACTAGTCAGCAATTAAAAACAAGGAAATCATATTTGTAGGCAAATAGGTAGAACTAGAAAAGATCATCCTGAGTGAGATAACCCAGAATCAGAAAGACACACATGGTATATACTTACTTATAGTTGGATACTAGACATTTAATATAGAACATGCAAGATCTATAGTCTGAGAGAAGCTAAATAATAGGGAGGACTGTAAGGAAGATGCTTAATCCTCATTCAGAAGGGCAAACTGTTTTATTAACAACCAGAGCCTCAACACCTTCAATGTGATTGCCTGAAGTCTAACAGGTGCTCAATAATTACTTGTTTAATTAATAAGTGGAAGGAAAGTAGAGTTGGAGACAAAAAGGACATGTACAAACTTTATCCCGAGGGGGAATTCAACATGAAAGTCAACAGCGGGTAAATGAGAACATCGCAGGACAGGGAGGGCTTGAGTAAAAATGGAGGAGAAACAGCAATCAGCTGAAAGGGGGAAAAAGAAACCAAGGCAGGTGCCAGAAGGTAGCAGGTTTGCATGCCATGCACAGTGTTTGTTGCTAAATGTGTATTTTTCTCCATCCAATTAATTTGCTAATCCTACTGAGGAAAAGGAACCTTGTTAAGCAGCTAGCTGTGGAGTTTGAACATACCTAATTATGTAACTCAGCTCCTCATCAGTTCGTCTTCCTCTGATTTAACCTTACTACATCCCAAACTGCTCCCATCTAAGCATTCTTATTTGTTCTTCCCAGGAGCAGGTGGTAAGCCTGAATACTGATTCTACAGTCTTCATTAGAGAGGTGCTCTGATGACTTTTTCATGGAACACACATACACACAGAAGCACAGGCAGATTTGTTCATGTCGAGCAAAAATCATTCTGAATTTTGAAATGTTTGAACTCTTTCTGAATAGCCTGAATTTTTCAAATGAGAAGATAATAATGGCTTATAAAACTAATAATTATTGAAATTTCATAATAACAAACATTGATAAGTGCTGATTTTAAAAAAGATTTTCTATATTGCAAGTCATTTCTAACTTGTTTTCCACAAACAAATGAGAAGGATTTCCACAAATGAAAAATTACCAGACTTGGTTTATCAGAAAACAGCTTTTTACAATGTGAAAACGCTTATATATTTTCCTGTTTTTTTTTTTTAATTTTAACTGAACTTGGTTTACTGTCCTCTTATTTAATGGAGGGAAAATATAAATGGACAAGCCTACCTTGTTATTACCAGTTTTTCAAATCCCCATTCCCACCCTCCTGCCCATCTGCAAACAAACTTGGTCTACATGTCGTGTTATTAATTTAGCATTTTGTATTTGAGTTTATATATCTGGATTATCTTCTCATAAAACTAGGTCCCCTGAAAAGGACTAAGATCGTATGAGTTATTCTGAAAGGTTATTTACAAAGAAAACAGAGAATTCTCCCCCCCCGAAAAACAATAATACCAACTCTTAAGTAAATTCAAAGCATCACCACAAATAGAGAATTTATCAATGTCATAATTAAATAGAAATAAATAACAAATTATATTTAGGTTTCAAATACAAACGCATTGAACAGATGTGGACCTGTAAGCTGAGTGTATTTATGTGTGTATGTGTGTGTTTGTTTATATGTGCATGCACACAGCCATATACACATTCACAAACATACATATACACACATACACACACATATATGATACTATATTCTGAATCTACTTTTTAAGATTCATTGTGTGTGTGTACATGCATGAACACAGATGCATATAGGTGCCTATGGAGGACAGAAGAGGGCATCAGATCCTCTAAAATAAGAGTTACAGATGGTTGTGAGCTGCCAGGAGGCTGTAATCTGCATTCTGGTCTTCTGAAATACCAGCAATTGAGCCATCTCTCCAGCGCCTGAATTTCTTTTTATTCTAGTATCTTGGCCATCTTTCCTCATGGGTGGAGCATAAAATGAAGGTTTTTAGTGTGGTGGTAAAGAAGAAAATAAGCTATGTCTTTGCCTTCTTCCCTCCATCACTTACTACATTTAAAGTTGACTAAACCAACTGAATCTATATTTACAGTAAACTGCTTGTTTTCTTAGTTGTCCCTTGTCAAAAAACAGCTTCGACATTATGAAGTAAACTTAGTCAGGTCATAGATCGATGGCTTGCTGATCACCCAGCAGACTTTCTCTGAGGGTAACTTTCCAAGCCAGAACTGATAGTTACCCAAAGTTGCTTCCACTGATAGTGGCAAGATAAGGAGCCAGAACTGAATTGCTGGTGGCTGGCCAGATGCTGGTAGCTCTGGTTGAGGGGCCTTCAACCTAATTGTGGCAAGCCAGGGGCTAAGGCTGTTGGCTCTTAGTAGGGGTTTCACTGGTGGTATTAAGTATCTAAAAAGAAAAACGAAGGAGAGAAAAACACATACACACACACACTTGATAAAGTAAGACAGACTCCATCATGTAGATCTCAACAAGCTTCTTCTAAATATTTTTTTTCTCCCACAGTTTCCATACCCCAGCAAAATCTTTCAAGCAGTATAAAAGTTACAATGTGATTACATTTTACTTTTCTTTTAATAAATCATCATTTAAAAAAAACCCAGTAGGTTTTTCCAATATCCTTAGTGAAAAACACTTTACCTATTACAGGTGAATAAAAACATTATTTCCAAGAACCCACATACATTTGTAACTAAGCAACTTGTTATAGGTTAACAAAGTATAAGCAAGCAAGCTAATTTCTCAGCCAGCTGTGTTTCTTTACTGGCAGGCTGCAGCTTGAGGTTACAAAGAAAGAATCAATTATCTTAAAAGGTAATATTGCAAAATCTTAAGATTTTTATAAACTTTTATATAAAACTTGTATATAAAAAACAATCAGCCATTTCTACTTTAAATCTTTGAGGTACACATCTACTCATTAATAATTTTTATTATGTTATATCAGGAAGCTGAGGGCAAAAATGGGTACAAGAAATTAGTCATCGTTTCAGTCACTAGCCCAGCTTGAGAGTGTCCTGTCAGACAGTGGTACTCTGGGCATTGTTCTTGATAACCAACGTCAAAGAGTCCCCAGCTTTACTATGAAGGGTGTTCTTTCCTGAACTTCAAACTGTTCTCTAAGATTTTCTACATCAGAGCCACTAGCCAAAACATCTTTACCTAACCTTGCTAAACAATCTGGTTTTTTTTTTTTCAAATTCTTTCTAAGGTCATGGCTAGCAATCTACATCTGCAGGTTCTTTTCAAGGGTGGTGGTTGACTCATTAATCTGCTCCAGCAGCAATGCCTGAAAGAGATCAATCATTATTATTGTGAGTATCAGTGATATGGCCCAGTGAGGGGCTAGAAGCCCCTTAGAGTACTCACACAGTTCATACATTAAGAAGATTATAAGGACCACAAGAACAACAAGCAGAGTTATGCTCCCTAACAGCATGAAGTCCTCAGGACACATAGTTCTCAGGGTTTTGCCACTCTGAGACACACCCATCTAGGTCATGCTAACTGGTGGGCCTCATTCCATGAGTTCTAGAGCCATTTGCCGTTCCTCTTGCATGGACTCTGACAGTCCCCTAAGTAGGAAGGTGTTGACAAGACTGTTTCACCGTATGCTGGAACATCCATGTTGCTAACTACAGCATTCAGTGGCCACTAAATGTGTCATGGGTTATGGTACCTGCTCCTCGATTGCTTTCCTCTACGCAGTATGATTAGAGAAGGCATACTGGGCATACTTGAAATAGCAGCACTACCAGGTAAAAGTACCTTTGTTCTCAGCAGCTGTCTGTATCCAAGCTTCCACAACAGCTGTCCCCAGGACTTCTGTCATAACTGCAATAAACTAAAAACTTTGTGAGCATACCTCACAGTAAGTTGCCTGAGATGCCTAAAGTCTGAGGAATGTGTGTGACTATCATTGCATTGTTTGTATGAACTACTTGGTGTGACCTGAAGCAAAGACTGGCTCTGTGTTGCAAGGTTCATGGTTGAAGCTCTCCTTGAAGAGTAAGCTGACTTGCCACCAGGTGTGATGGCACACACTTGCAATCCCAGCACTTGGGATTCTGAGGCAGGAGGCTCACGAATTCTCCAGGTCAGCCTTAACTACATACTGAGCCCTTCCTCAACAAGCAAAACAATAACAACAAAGCAAACAAAAAGGGAGTGCCTGGGTATGCCCACTAATCCCATTTGTTCTACCCACCTGTTGAGGATACAGCCAAGAAATCTTGCAAAAACTCCAATTCCAAACATCCATACAAACATATTATAGCTGTTTCTATTATTTCTACAGAAAATAATACTTTGAGATTCTTATTTGTAAATATAGACAGGATGTTTGCAGGCAGCCCAGCGTGAAGGGTAGTCTAGAGGTATAGCAAGCAGTAACTAACTGTCATCTTTCTCGATAGTATGATATTTGTGAAATTTGTCTAATTTTTAATATATATTATTGATTCCTTTTCTTAATAAATATATTTTTGTGTATAATTTAGAGCCTATAATTTTGTTTTAGTTTTCATAGTATAGTACATTTAGATGAAGGTATTGCCAAACTAATTTTTTTTTTTTTTTTTTGAAGCAGAACTCACTATGTACTCCTCACCAGCCTTTATAGACTAGGCTGGCCTTGACCTCGCAGAAATAGCGACTGCCTCTGCCATCTAGTGCTGGAATGTATGCTGGATGTATGCCACCATATTTGACTGTAACTTAATTTTCTTAAAGATATATTTCTTCATTAGATTTCTTTTTGGTCTTCTTTAAATTCAGAAAATTCAAACAACTTGAAGCTATGAAATTCAAATACCAAAATAGAAACATTTTATTCATTCTAATCAATATTTTTTCAAATGTTTCAAGCTAACTATTCACCGTCTTTACATTTAAATTAATTTAGCCCTCCTCAATAATAATAAATACATGGAACAACTGTATTTGAACCTACCAAGCCCTGTGGTTAAAAGAATGAGTCATTTTAAAAATATGCACCTACATTTTAAAATATATGTTAATATCTTTTAACTCAAAACAAATAAATTTGCATTCATTTGTCAAACACCTGACACAGGGCTTGGGCCCTTTGCATATGTGATTTCTGATTGGCAACAGGCATTATCTTTCTGGCATAAACTAAAATTGCAATTCTGTACCCATGATTACAAGTTTAGTTTCCTTTAAAGAGGAGCCACTTGAGAAGCAATCTGAATACAGAATCCATCTGGAGTTTAACGCGCTTTCCTGATCATTTACATATGTTCTGCATAACTATGCTGATGTTCTTGCCTCCTTGCTTTATCAGATCTTTCAATACATTACGTTTGGGTCTATTTTTGGTTATCAGTGTGTTTTTATATCTCCGGAAAATAAAATATTTGCTTAACACAACAAATCAGGTAAACGCAGGTTGATTGTTTTTTTTTTAATTTTAACATTTTTATGGAAATAAGTGAATTATGATAGCTTCTAACTCTATTCCATAAATCACAGTTAACTATATTTTTCATAAGTTTTTGCATGTGATCTGAGCATGGGGTATGTGTGTGTGGTGTATGAATACATGTGTATGGATGATCAGGTCTGTGCACGGGCAAGAAGGTATCCTCATTTATCATCTTCCAACTTATACCTTTGAGGCACTGCCTCTTCTAGAACCTAGAGCTTGAGTTTCCTGACTAACCTGGCTGCCAACATGAACTGGCAAACCTCTTCTCTCCAACTCCCTCAGTGCTGGTGCTAACACAAGCTTGTCAGTTGGATGCTGGTATCTAAACTTAGGTCTTCGTGATGGTTAGAAAGTGCTCATTGATGAGTCATCTCTCTAGCCACTACAATTGATTCAAACCATTAATACTGAGTCAAAGTACAAGTACATTTGGGGTTCTGGGTCTTAGTCGTTCAATCAACTGAGCAATGCTTTTTGCAGGTTCTTCCTCTTGTACAGTAAAAACAGTGTTTCCTCTTGCTGTAGGATGAGGACATGTTTCCATTTTGAAACAGGTAATTAGAAAAGGCCTTTACTGAAAATTAAAATTGACTCACTTAGATCAAGAATAGATATCCTCTGAAAGACCCCACCCAACAGGGGATCAAAGGAGATGCTGAAACTCCTAGCCAAACTTTGGGCAGATCACAGGAAGTTGTAGGGAAGAAAGGAGATAAAAGGACATGGAGGAGACAGTAGCTCCACAGGAAGACCAACAAAATCAAAAACTCTGGGCCTGCGGGGGGGGGGGGTGCTGCAAAGACTGATGCACCAACCAAAGACCATGCATGGAGAGGACCTAGACCCTCTGATGTAGCTACTAGGTAGCTCAGTCTTCATATGGGTTCCCTAGTAAGGGAGCAGGGGTTATCTCTGACATGGATTCTGTGACCAGCCCTTTGATCACTTCCCCCTGGTAGGGAGGCCTTGCCAGGCCACAGAGGAAGAGGATCCAGGAAGTCCTGATGAGACTTAATAGGCTGGAGTCAGATGGTAGGGGAAGAGGGCTCCCCAAGAGGGAAGAAAGAAGAGACAAGGTAGGGGGCTACAATTGTGATATAAAGTGAATAAATTTTAACAAATAAAAAAGTTTAAAAAAGAAAATTATTATAAAAATCATTATAAATATAAAAATAAGAATATAATGAAAAGAAATATAAAAACCCAATATTGTTGCCTTTGTTTTGTTCTTGTCTCCTTTACACTGAGTTCTCTGTTTAACTCTGAGGGTGGATATGTTGATCACTCATGGAGGAGCTGTCTAACATACAGAACCTTTATGGCTGAAAAAGACAGCGAGATAAGATACTTCCCTAAACCACAGCTGCTTTGGATTCCAGGAAGATTAAACCTGGCAAAACAGACCAACCTGAATATGAGGATAATCTTCCATGTGCCTTGGAACAGAAGTAATTACCTACTAAGAGCTTCTCTGTTCCCTTAAAGGCTAAGGGCTTTTTTGGCCTACCTAGTAGACCCAGAACTCAGAACTAAAACAATAATCAACCAACTTGGTCAGAACTACTGATTTTATGCAACCGTTGTCTCGTTTATAGTTGTAATATTTTCTCTCTCTCTTTTTTTTTGTTCTAATGGGTTACATAAAGCCATTTTTCCCCATGCAAGTTTGCTGTTATAGTACACATGCTGCCCCGGTGGAGGGGATCAGCAATACCTTGAATCCTATCGGGTCCCCTAAACTGCTAAACTCCTAGCATGAGGCAACCATAGGTAGGGTGGGACAACAGGAATGACTTTTCTTCAGTTACCCCCTTACAGCTGCCTAGCACCTTCAGTAATTTGCTATATTCAGAGACTTTTCCCTTCTAAATTCAAAGACTACCTCCCTACATGAGCTGAAAGCCATCTCCCATCAACAGTCTCTAAAAGGAAAGAATTTCCTTTGTTCTGCAAGATCTGTTTAATCTTCTACCCCATCGTCCACTGTCTGAGTGGCAGGTGATGCTAAAGGCTATTTGACCTGAAATCTGCTTCAGTGTATCCTCTAGTAAACCTGGAAAGAATCTTTATTATTTAAAACATCTGTGCTGTACTTTGAGCAAGGTCTCCACACTGTCCTCTCCTCTACCACCCTACCTCATATTAGCAACCTTTGTTCTCCTAGACAGTTTCACTTCTACTTCATGGTAACTGGACGTATATAATTTATGTATGTACATAAAAACCTAGGACACATGAAGGAAAGAAAGCATATGATATTTGTCTGAGACTGACTTAGTTTTCTTACTGTGATGTCTCCAGTTGTATCTCCTTTTCTGCAAAGGACACCACTACATTCTTCATGTTTAAAATAATTACGTCATGTATACAAACCACGTTTTCGTTATGCATTCCTCTTTTGATGGACATCTACCCTGGCTCTGTAATTCAGCTTTTGCAAAAATTTCTACAATAAACATTGATGTGGTATGTTGGAGTCTTTTAGGTAACTACCCAAGTATACAGCTTTGTCATAAGGTAGTTCTATCTTTATTTCTGTTTTTTTTTTTTTTCTTCCAGAAACTTCCATACTTTCTTTAACAGGCTAGACTAGGTTAGCGTATGTCTCTTAATTGTAGGTTTGGGCATAAGTGGTGGAATCTAGCTTGTTAGAATTTCTGGAGCCACAGCTGGCTGTCATTCTATAAATTCCATCTACAACTTGTCACTTCAAATGAAGCTATATGCCCAGTACTGACCTCTCATTACTTTTCTAAAGTCCTATAAAAATAAATTAAATTAAAAAGAAAGATTTCTTCTTTATTACAATAATGTTTTGGGGGTTTTCCTATTGAAAAAAATGAGGAAAATATATTCGTAGTACTAAGTAATTTTGATAGATAAATACATTGCATTATATTCTAAATTACAGTAAAAACTACAGTGTGAGGTGGGCAGGAAGGAAGGGGTCTGTCATCAATGAATAATATCCACTACATGATTACCTGATTATTAATTGTAATTTTCACCAGCTATCAGCTGAATAGGTAAGTAAACTACATGATTCTTTTATTAAGTTTTATTTTAAATAAATTTGTTAATGAGTAAATAGTCCAGTTTCTAAAAAAGAGTCATTCAAAATCTCAACTGTCAAATTAGATCTGAGCATCACTATGTTTTGATTTTAAGCTACTATATTACATAATGAAAACATTAATTTAATATATGACAGGCTTAGTCAAACATTTTCATATTTGACAATTTTGGGTGATGCAAAATTATACCTTTCAATATAACTTAAAGCATTTTTAATATCAAATTCAAACTAGAAAAGGCTATTTGCTACCTGAAAATTTTAGTAGTATTGAATTAATTTTTATTTGTAGGAATTATATAAGTGTGTATGTTTTTTTTTCCTAAATCACTTGGGAGACAATTCTCATTTTCCTAAATCACTTGGGGAAAACCCTTATTTTCTTTGACTACTATTTTGATCATACATTGTTATATGTGTTATATTATGCTGTATTTCATTGTATTAAGGGAAAAAGCTTGAAGTTACTAGAATTCTGCAATGAATCTTACCTTCTGAAGTGTAGTAAAATGTGCCCATTATTTACAGTGCTTGCACACTGCCCAAGACAGATTGATCTGTCTCCCTTTTTCCCAGGGGCATCTGGTCCATTCACAAATATGGACATCAGTATCTATCTTCTTTGACTTGGCTTTTCACTAGGGAACCTTAGAACCTGGAAGGACATGCCCTGAACTTGAGAAGACATACAAAATAGCAAAAATAGATGAAATTGTAAATCTAGAAGGTCATTCCAAATAAGCTTCATATTTCCCTTGTGGTTGGTAGTTGCAAATAAGTCTCAACTATGCAGTTGCAATTCCTCTAGCCTTGAGTGAAGACAAATGGAAAGAGAACTCTTCAGTCACTCAACATTAAGCCTGTCTTAGGTCTAAACATGCTTCACTTAACTATAGAAGGCACACAAGAACTTGATAACTTTATTTTTCTCTTCTACTTAAATAGTATCATGTCTCTATTCAACTTTTTGAGAATGATGAACTAGTATA
This sequence comes from Psammomys obesus, assembly GCF_907164565.1. Classification (NCBI taxonomy): domain Eukaryota; kingdom Metazoa; phylum Chordata; class Mammalia; order Rodentia; family Muridae; genus Psammomys; species Psammomys obesus. The sequence continues at coordinate 3,819,950 of NW_026596147.1, forward strand.
AATTTAAAGAAATATTAAATGATATAACTCAACATAATTGAAATCATTCTGAAGGAGTTGAATAACTAAATAGATTTCCTTTTTTTTTTTTTACATTGACACTGTGACACTTTCAGTAATGTTTTCATTTAATGGTTAATTTGTAAATTAAATAAATATGTCATTTTATCTCTCCACAGTCATCTCACACATCTCCTTTTTTCTCCCATTCAAATCTTCCTTCCCAACAAGGCTTGCTCCTGCTTTCATGTTTCATGTGCTTGTGTATGTGGGTCCCACTGAGTTTCATTAGTCGTTTTCTTTTTTATTTAAAATTTTTTCAGACAATTTCTTTTGATCAAATGTTTCCCATCCCCCAGCTCCTCCCAGATCCTCATGCCCTTTCTGCCCACTCAACATTATCTTCTTTTAGAGCTGCTTACATGAGCCTAATTGGATGATATTGACAGGAGCATGGACAATCTGTCCCTGGCTATACAGTAAGGAAGTAGCACCTCTTCCTTTCACCACCATTAACTGTCCATAGTCTTCAAGGAGGAAGAGGATGTTATGTAGCAGGCTTCCTCCAACACTAAAACATTCCATACTTTAGGGAAGCTCTTTAAGCAGGACAGTAAACAACTAAAAACCCCTAGGATCACTAGCCCTTTCCTTGCCACTGTAAACAAAACGAAGCTGCTGAGAGTCACTCTCCGGGGAGTTCAGGTGGAAAGAAAACTCTTAGCCTAGCCAAGGTACAGAGAAGACTTGAGAACAGACCACCTTCCTGGAAGAAGCAGAAACCAACTGAACATCTTGGGAGAGTTTTAGTCCGACTGAGTCACACACAAAGGATATTCTCCAACCTGTTTAGCAACACATGTGAATACGTAACCCAGATAAAAACAAAGTACACATAATACAAAAGCTCAATTAGTTTTACTGGTTTAATTATAGGAATATGGGTGGGGGTTGCTTTTAGGAGCAGATATGACCAAAAGACAACTATACCATCAAAGCCCACCTCAGCATGGGTAACAGCTCACAAAGGCTGAGAGCCCGCAGTAAGTTCATTAATACAACAGCCATGGTATGTCCAAAAGACATTTTTGCACATGGAGACACACATCACCATTTTCCAGATTTCCATCCTTTTCTTTTCCTCTTAAACAATGCTATATCACCATTGGATACTATATCACCATTGGGGTGTTGTAAATGTCCTACTTGGGGATACTTCTACTATCCCTTATTCTCAAGAATTTGACCAATTATGCATCTGTGTATTAACTGCCCTCACTGCAATGAGGCTGAAGGTAGCACTAAGCGATGAAGTATTTTGGAGAAGTATTACTAAGGAGAGTATTCAGAAGGTACTCTGAGCACTACCTCTACTTACCAAAACAAAAGCAATGGGTTTTCCCCAGGGCCTATGGCCTCCCCAGCCACCATCTCTTGACTGTTTTGCAGTAACAGAAATGAGTAAAAAAAAATGGCTGGTTAACCTCAGAGCATATAGCAAATATAAAATGGAATTTTTTTTTTTAATATTTTCGTTTTTAAGAAAATTTTTCAGGAATAGTCAATGAATTTGGTGGCTTTCTTTGTTAGGCTGGCCCAAGTCTCTGGCCAAGAGCAATCCAATCCCTCCAGGGAAATAAAAACCCCACGTTCCCTGCAAGTCACAAGACTCTGAGCCACAACCCTATTATGTTAACTCCTACAGAATCCTTTTCACCTTACTAACTAGAGATCCTCTCATGAAATTTTCTGTTTATAACTGTTTGTTTGTTCTCTCATCTCTCTTTATATGTCCCTCTCTTCCTCTCTCTCTCTTCTCTCTCTCTCTCTCTCTCTCTCTCTCTCACACACACACACACACACACACACACACACACACACACTGTAACATAATCATTCTATAAAATCCAAATTCTTTAAAACAAGGGAATCATGAAATTTGTAGGTAAATGGTGGGAACTAGAAAAGATAATACTGTGTGGGGTATCCCAGAAGCAGAAAGACACACATGGTATATACTCACTTATAAGTGATATTAGACATATAATATAGGATAAACATACTAAAATCTATATACCTAAAGAAGCTAAGAAGAAGAAGAACCCTGGGTAAAATGCTCAATCCTCACTCAAAAAGGCAAACTGAATGGACATCGGAAGAGGGAAAAAACATGGAAAAGAACAGGAGACTACCACAGAGGGTCTCTGAAAGATTCTACCCAGCAGGGTATTAAAGCAAATGCTGAGACTCATAGCCAAATTTTGGGCAGAGTGCAGGGAATCTTATGAAAGAAGGGGGAAATAGAAAGACCTGGAGGAGACAGGAGCTTCACAAAGAGACCAACAGAACCAAAAAATCTGGGCATAGGGGTCTTTTGTGAGACTGATACCCCAACCAAGGACCATGCATGGAGATAACCTAGAACCCCTGTAAAGATGTAGCCCATGGCAACTTGGTCTCCAAGTGGGTACCCTAGTAAGGGGAACAGGGACTGTCTCTGACATGAACTCAGTAGCTGGCTCTTTGACCTCCTCCCTCCGGGAGCAGCCTTGCTAGGCCACAGAGGAAGACAATGCAGCCAGTCCTGATGAGACCTGATAAGCTAAGGTCAGATGGAGGGGGAGGAGGTCCTCCTCTATCAATGGACTAGGGGAGGGGCATGAGAGGAGAAGAGGAAGGGAGGGATGGATTGGAAGAGGATAAGGAAGGGGGCGACAGCTGGGATACAAAGTAAATAAATTGTAATAATAATAATAATAATAATAATAATAATGAAAAGAATGTGTTCCTGGCTCCGGGTGTCCATGCCAGGTTGGCCTTGACTGCCTCAGTTACTGATCAGAAGCCTTGGTCCAGAGTGTGCTCAGAAGAGGCAAAGCCTCTTTGGGTGAGTGAAGAAGATAGGCTCCTTCACTGGATTGGAATGAGTAGGGGAATGTGTCTGCAATAGGACTGGAAAAGAAAAATCGGGGGTGGGGAGAAGTAGTCAAGGGGACAAACATCATCAGGTATAATAATATATGTGTATAAAATTATCATAATTAAGCCCACTAATGTGTGTGCAAATTAAAGATATTTGTTTAAAAATACATATCCAGTACAAATAAAGTCCTAAAGGTAGGGGTGTTTTTTACTAAAATCATAAGAATAATTGTCTCTATCCTTTGGTGATGAATTAATATATTAACTTTTTAATCTCGTTAAGAAATAAATACAGTAAAGTAGATTTTAAATGATCAAACAAAAATATTCTAAGTGATCTAAGTTAATGATCTACTTATATAGATCATTAACAATTGCCCATCATGTGACCTATTTATCTTCTCGTTTATTCTTTCTCTGAACTGTACTTAAAACAAAGAAATGCTGATAAAGTTTCACTACTCTTAGTACACTAGCAAGGTATGAAAGCTCTGTTAATTCGCTTCCCACAATCCCTCTGTGTGGAAAGATGGCAGGACAAACGTTATAAAAACAGTGAGGAAATAATGCCTTGGAGGTTTGACCTTATTGACTTATTGGAGCTGGTTGTACAAATGGTGCAGAAAAAGTGTTTCTAATAACTCATCTTAGAAGATGTTTTCTGGCAGGTAGCAGGGAAAGGAGTACGGATGGAAAGTGGATGAAGAAACACAAGTGGATGTGGGAGAAAAGGAACCAGAACCCTAAGAAAGACTTCCTGGAGCTGATATTCAACTCCTACCACATTGAGGGCTTTCCCTTCAAGGATAGAGTACACACTGTGGGAAATTTCACACTATCAGATGGAGGTAGATATTCACCTGGCCCAGAAATGGGAGAGATTTCTTTTTTCTTTTTTTTTTCTTTTTTTTTTGAATTTTATTTTTTTCTTATCAGTTACATTTTATTAACTCTGTATCCCAACCGTGTCCCGATCCCTCATTCCCTCTCAGTCCCTCCCTCCCTCCCTCATCTCCACCGTGCCCCTTGCCAAGTCCACTGATAGGGGGGACCTCCTCCCCATTCATCTGATCCTGTTTTATCAGGTATCTTCAGGACTGGCTGCAAAGCTCTGGGAGAGATTTCTTATGATGTCCTTGATGAGTTTAGGTTTCCAACACTTGGTCCCCAAAATGGTGGTATTTATCTGGAGAGATTCTGGACCCTGTAGGAAGCAGAGCCCACTTTGAGGAAATGGCGCTGGGGGTGGGTCCTTGAGTATCTATCTTCTGTCTGGCATGCTGGAATTTCCCTCAACTTCCTTTATCATCATTGTACGCCCATCCCAAACACATGTAAAAAAGCAGCTGTGGACTGAACCCTCTAAATCCACTAACCAAGAGAAATCCTTCTTCATTTCAGTTGTTTCTGTCAGGAATTTTATCACAGCAGAAGAGGGTAGCCAATACCAAAGTGGAAGAGTGATTTGATCTTCAAAAAGAACGGTGAAGCAGTGACAAAAAAAAAAAAGTGACAGGATAACAGACCAGCAAGAGCTCCTCATAACAAGAGCTCCTCATGAGGGAGCGGGATACAGCTGGGACACAGAGTTAACAAAATGTAACTAAAAAGAAAAAAAGAATAATAATTAAAAAAAAAAAAAAGTTGCCTCACTGTCCATTCTAACTCTCACTCAACATGAAGCACCTGGGTGGCGCTGCCTGGAACTTTACAAAGAAATCTGTAAAGCACAGCAGTAGCTGACTATAAGTCCTTCTGCAATCATCCAGATGGGCACAAACTTAGCAGTACTGTTGATGAGTTAGCATACTAGAAAAAAATATTTGAGAACATTTGTAGTGTTCTCTGTATGGAAGCTAGTACTTTGTGAAATTCATTAGGTTATCTAAGAAAAAGATGTGAGAACAGAATATGGAAAAGTCTTCTTCAGCAGTTGATGCCACCATAAAAACATGACTCCATCAACTAAAATAACCAGAGAACAGTAGCCAATGCTACTTAAAGAACATAAAACTAGCAACATGGTTTATCAAAAATACACTGAATGCTCACTCAATGGTTATTGGCCTTGATACCATGAGGAATCATAAAAAGAAACTATGTGGTATTGCTGACTTCTCTGGGTTGGAAGTGACCACTGCTGTCTTGAGCCAAAGCCAGTACGATGTGGCTAGAGATCATAGGATAGTCAAAAAATTATCTATCAAGCAGACAGAAACAAAACAAAACAAAAACACAGAGGCAGTGAAACCTATCATGTAAAGAATACACAATGAGCTACTTGTTAATAATATACTACTATATAATTGCAAGAAAATGCGGCTCATTTATAATGGAGAATGTAATCTTGTCATCTGTAGCAATGTTGCTGCTATCATGGGAAATTATATTAAGGGAAATAAGGGAGATATAGTAAGACAAATAACATATGTGTTCTCTCATGTATTAAAGTTTTATAAAAAGACAACTGAGTATAGAACAGTACTTACTAGATGTTTAAAATGAAAGAATGGTGGTGAAAGGGTAATTGGGGTCTAGATTGATCTATGTATGACTCTTCTTGTTACATTAAAAAATACATGTCTGACAAAAGGCATCCCAAGAAACTAGGGTTTGTTTAGCATGGGAGTTTGAGAGTGCAGTCCATCAGGACAGAAAGGAAAGCAATGAGTGTGAGGCATCTCATCATAGTGTGCTAGGTTGCCTTCTTTTCCCTTTCAGTCAACTCAGGATGCTGACCCATGGGATGGCATCACTTACATGCAAGGTGGCTCTTCCCTCCTCAGGAAAATGTCTCAGAAAATACCCCGGTAGACACACTGAGAGATGTGTCTCCTAGGTGATTCCAAGTCCAATCAACTTGTAATGAATTTAGCCTCTCAAATCTTTGTGCCTTGTATGCATTTATTAAAATATCACATTGAGCCCCATTAGTATAATAATATTTAATACACAATAAGAAAATGGGTTAAAGGATCCATCCATAAAACAAGAATGCTTTAGTCCCAATAAATACCAAAGGAAGAGTGTAACATATGTCATACACCCAGCAACCACACTTAGAATAATTTAGGTTTTCTAAACAGCATCATGAGTCCATAATGTTTGGGTTTTATTAAGTTTTTTTAATATGTATGTTTTGTCAGCATTTGTTTATGTGCACCACATGTATAGAGGATTCTGCTGAGACCCTAAGAAGGCATGAGAAACCCCCGGACTGGAGGCACAGAAGAATACAAATTGCCATGTGTGTGCTAGGAACTGAACCTCAATCCTCAGCAAAAGATGTAAGCACTCTTAACTGCTGAGTCATCGCTCTAAGAAAGAAAGAACAGCTTTATTTTTTTCAGGAATTCTTTTTGTTATTTTTAATTATGTGTATGTGTGAGCATGTCTGTAGGTGTGTGAGTTCCTATTTTATGAATTACCCAACTTCAAGGAAATTGCTTGGCAGTAAAGATTGAAGGATATTAAAAATAGCTGTAATACATAAAATCTTGAGGAAAATAAGTACAGTACTTTTATAGTGATTATAAACTATAAAACAATGTTAAGCAGAAAGGTTCAATGCCCTCATAATACCCATAATTCTCATGTAAGCTTAAATTACATTTGTCTTAAAGAAAAATTTACAGATCCACAAGATGGCTCGGGGTAAAAGTGCTTGTTCCGAAACCTGACAGCTGGATTTCAATCCTGAGGACCCCAGGGTACAAGGAAACACCCCAAAATTGTTCTCTGACCTCCACTTGCTCACTGTGTGGTAGCATACACCCACGCACGTACATGATAGATAGATAGATAGATAGATAGATAGATAGATAGATAGATAGATAGACAGACAGATAGAAGGCATTCCCATCCTGTCTGTCCTTTACTCAAAGTGTAGCAGATTAGCATCATGCATCATTTGGGTATCAGTGCTGAAACAACCTCATGGAATTCTCATAGGTCCACTGAGTTCTACAGTCAAGGGCTGTCCTATCTTAGCTCAGGAATTTTAGCAGTTTTTTTTTTTTCATTTCTAATGTTAAAACACAAAGACATGGAGGGTTAGAGAAGCTGGTGCTCCACTACAATATCAGTGGAGTGAATGTCATTCCTAGGAGTTGAGTAAGCCTGTTGCTTTCAGTGCCACCTCGACATTTACTGCCTCTGACCACCGCTAAGCAATAGTGAATAGTGTCAGCTTTAGTCAGCTGCTTATAGCCACTTTTTTTTTTTTGCTGCCTCTTTTTATTTTTTCTCAAGTTCCACGTGAGAAGACATCATTAAGTACATTTTCTTCTTCTGTACAAAACAGTTTTCAAAATCACCACTTGGTTTGTGTTATGTATGATCAGGTAATAAAACCAATGGAATGAAAGGAAGGAAGATGAGCATTTCAGACATCAGCCATTAATTCCTGTTGAAGGACACAAACAGAAACAACACTCAGCAATAGCTCATGTGTTAATAACTAAAGTGACATGAATATACTCCGCAATTAGCTTGCCAAACTGAGTGACTCAAAGTGCTACCAGGGAGCTGTTTTAATCTACAAAATTATTTGTAATAGTAATTCCCATTTGCACAAATGATTCGAACCAGTGAAGGCCAAACCACTTAGAAGGTTTTTTATAAATTAAACAATTGATTAATGGTTATAGACTGAAAATTGTGATTTAATATTTCAAAATTCCGTCTCATAAAATGAGTTTTTCACCCATGATCCCAAGCCAGTGAGAGTGGTGATCCTGGGGAGTATTAATAGTCAAGTTGAGAGCAAGCTTCACAATAAAACACCATGTCAAATTTCATTTGCTTAAATAAACAAAAACAGCAGAAGAAGCTGCTTAATTTCTAATTTTCAACTGAAGTAATTTTCTGTTAGGAGTCAAACACAGGAAATAGAGAATTGTGTCAAAAGCTAATTTTGTTTTGGTCATTTTGTGTTCCTTTGTGGTCACCAGTCTGTCATTATAACTGTGGGGAGGACTCAATTCCGAGCAGCAGGGATTGCAGATTTCTTGGACTTTTTAAAGTGAGCAAAACACTTCAACCAGCATGACAAACTTTCATCATCCATATCTAAGCATCTACAAATAAATATATCAAAATTAGTAAGAGATTGTAAAGATAACACATATGTTACTACATAAAACCAAGTGATTTCCACGGGGCCCTGCAAAGACTGATAGTCCACCCAAGGACTATGCATGGAGAGGACCTAGAGCCCCTGCTCAGAGGAAGCCCATAGGCTACTCAGTTTTCAAGTGGGTTCCTTAATAAGGGGATCAGAGGCTGTCTCTGACATGAACTCAGTGGCCGGGTTTTGATCACCTCCTCTGTGGGGTGCAGCCTTGCTAGGCCACAGAGGAAGATGATGCAGCCAGCCCTGATGATAGCCTATCCATATTAGGATAGGCTAGATAGAAGGGGAGGATAGGGACTAGGGAAAGGGCATAGGGAGAGAAGAGAAGAGTGGGTGGGACTAGGCAGAGACGAAGGAGGGGGGATACAGTGGGGATACAAAGTAAATAAATTTAGATAGATAGATAGATAGATAGATAGATAGATAGATAGATAGATAGATGGATAAATGGATGGGTGGCTGGATATATAAAGAAAGACAGAAAATATAAAAAAGTTAAGTGTATTGGCCAGGCCCTGTGACAGATTCTTCAACCACAGTTTTTCTTCTGTGCCTATTCTTCTACTTATTCCTGTTTAGTAATTTGGAACGTCAAACCATCTTCATTCCTTTCTGTTTTAATCAAAAACTCTTCAGTAACCTTTAAAATAATGTCTATTCATTTTACTTTATGTGTCTTTTGCTGGCAAGTATGCGGTGCATCATACGTGGTTGATGCCGATAGAGGTCAGACAGAAAAAGGCATCCAGTTCACTGGAACTGAAGTTACTGATGATTGTGAACCATCATGTTGGTGGGTTTTAGGAATCAAAAGCAGGTCTTCTGCAAAAGCAACAAGAGCTCTTAACCACTGAAACATCTCCCCAGCTGTTGCTCCGTAACTTTTAAAGAGACCTTATCCCCAGTTTCAGAAGCTAACGTCTTCAAATCATGTACAACCTCAGCTAATTTGTTTTCTGTCTCCGTAGCAGATGTCAGAGCTTGTAGAGTATTTTCCTATGTGTCTCTACTAAGCCTCTGCATAACTGGAAAGTAAATCCTGCATTTCCTTGCTGTTATGGCTCTTAGGACCTGGCTTATCTGGAACCTCTTTTCCTGAGCCGGGTCTTGGAGGAACATCGCAAAGAGAAAGCCGGCTGTGTCTTAGTGGTAAAAGCAAGCCGTGGATGAAGAAGCATCACTGACGTTCATCTGGTAAGAGGCTGCTTGGATAACAGCGTGGTGTGTGTTTCAGGAATGGGCCCCAGCTCTTCTCTTTCTTTACAGCCTCTATCGCAACATCAGGAAAATTCAGCCATAAGAAATCTCTTTTCCATTGGTTGCATGTTTTACTCGTTAATAAAACAATTATTGGACTATACTAAATAATTATATCAAATTCGTTGCAGAAAAATTCTTTAAAATATGTGGCATGTACACAAATAAAAAAAGGTTCTTGAATGTTTAACTTTCTTAAATGCTCAAGTTTGTGAAAAAAAAAATTCAAGTACAAACATTTTTTTTTTTTTCAGGAGTTTAAGTTCAATTCAGATCACTTGCATACTTCCAGAAGTTTCCTTATGGAAAGTCTTGATTTGGGAGGTAGCCATAAAATAAATTCTAAAGCTATTAATTATATAATTAAATATTAAAATGCAGTTACTCTAGTTCATTGTGCAAATGAAATTGATGGAATGTTAAAATAAATGTCTGGCAAGAATGTTTATTTATAAAATATAAAATTTTCTATTATTCCAAAATCTGTTATTTTTTTCTCTACAAGCTGGAAAAAGATTACAAACAGCTTTGCTTTCACACTGAAAACATTGGCATTTTCTCACTTGTCATTTCTGTTTCATTTGTGACTGTCAACACAGCAATTCCAATCAGACTACATTCTTAGTTGGCAACAAACACCACTAAAAAAGAAAACAAAACAAAAATAGTCACAGAGCCAAAAACATGTTGTTTGAGTATAAAGCACCGAATAAGGGCTATTCACTGAATTCCCCAGCTGGTCGTGGGATGAAAACCATCTTATGGAGGAATCTTTTTATGCAAAGAAATTAACATGAAAATGAAAACACGGTAAACTCTTGGACATTGAGGTACCATTTTTAGATGTTTTGATCAAGGTTTGTTCCTCTAGATTGTAGACCAAGAGGTTTAGATGTGAAATCACCAATCTGTTATTTTTGCTGAAATGATTCATGGAATCCTCAAATTATACATTTTTAATATTGAAAATTTAATACTTCTACCCCATACCAGGAATTCCAGTAAAATATCAATTTAGCCTTCACAACTGAAGTCAAATACAATTGATCCAGAGCTGACTAGAAATGCTACTCCATGATAAAAAACAAACAAACAAATAACAGAAAAAAACTCTTTGCTGGCATGAGGAAAGCACTGGGTTTAAGAACGAGAACTGGTAATATAAAAGAAGAAAGGAGAAGGAGAGAGAAATAAATATACCCAGTTTTATAGGTGGGCAGGATGGCTCAATCTATAATCTTCTCACATGAGAAGTTAAAGCAAAAAGATTGTCCTAAGTTTGAGGCCAGCCTGGCCTGCCAAGTGAGTTGTGGGCTGACTAAAGCTATAGCATGGGATCCTATCTCAAAAATACAACCAAGAAAGCAAATAAATAAAAATAAAGTCCAGGAAATTATTTTGTTACTATCATTTTTTTTTACTTATTCTTTGATAACTTCACACATAAATACAATGTATTTTGATCATGTTCATCCACTATTTATCTTCCCACACTTCCAGACAACATGGATCCTTCCCACCTTCATATCCTCTTTGTTTATTTCTCAACATCTCACTGAATACACTTAGGGCTGTTCTCATGAACAGTGCAGGAAAATAAATAAATAAATAAAAGAGCAGGAAAAAGCATTAAGAGTCCAAGGATCGGGAAGGGTGCTGCGAAATGCTGTCTTCTGGAAATGACATGGCTGTTTACTCATGAACTCACAGCTGCTGTGATTACCTGCACAAGACCTGCACATGATCAAACCAGTCAAAATTCTAGCAAAACCGAAGGGGGGAGACCCATCAGTCCCTAGCTGAGGATCCCATTGGCAGTTGATAGATGCTAAGGAACAGAGAGACATTTTTCTTTGGGGTGTGGCCAGTGAGAGGGTGTCCATTCCTTTAACAGAAGACCCAGGAAATCCTTACTGATGCTTTCTATGTATTGGCTGTCAGTGCATGGGCGTGTACTAATAATAACGTAAAAGCGAAACTATTCTGATTCTTTAAGTCAAAACTTCCTTTTCCTTTGTTGTCTGTAGGTTTCACCATCCTGACACCATTTTTTTTTAATTTAATTACATGTGGTCTTTTATTTAACAAAGTCACAGGTTTCACTGAGGCATTTTGTAAGCACTTGGTTCTAATTGATTCTCTACTGCAGTTTCTGCTTGCTCTCCTTTGTACCGAGTAGTGTCATGTGTTTTTGATAACCCTCCCACATCCCATCTTTAAAGCCTCTTTTTCTCCTTCTCAAGGGTCCCCTTCTACCTTTCTGGCCTCTACTCCTACTCACCTCTATATAAATACACACATAGAAATTGGAAGCTCAGATCTGCATATGAGAATGAGCACACAGTATCTGTCTTTTTGAGTCTGGGTTGCTTCCTTAATACATTATTTTTCTGGTTCCATTCTTCTATTAGCTTTGACTTTCTTTGCAGTTGTCTTTGGAGAGTTCTTGCTGTCAGCACCTTAAACAGGTGTACCTAATCAGATAATTGTATTCATTTCTATTTTAAAAAACACTAATATGTTTATTTTGCTCTGATAGCATAAATTACAAAATTATAATCGTGCTTTGTCTGCAAGGACTCTTAGAAAGAAGCCCTGGGTATGGTGGGGCTATTGTATTTTCTGAATCTTTAAAGTGCATAGGCTAAAACAATAGTACCCTTAGTTTACTATTGCTGTAATTAATACAAGCCTCTACTGTCTCACACAATACAGTAAGCCTTAACCAGGAAGACTCGAGAAATATAGTGAGGAGGAATATAGTGAGGAGGAACTATAGTGCATAACCATGAAGGAACAGCAATGTGTAGAGCTAGAGGATTAACTCAGTGGTTAATCACACTTGTTGCTCTTATTCAAGAACTTGAATTCAGTTCTTAGCACCTTTATAGTGGCTTATGACAATCTGTACCTCTAGTTCTAGGCTACCCAAAGCCTTCAGCTGACCCTCACCAGCCCCAGGCATACACATTAATATAAATTCAGGCAAACATACATTCAGGCATGTGCAGACATACATTCAGGCAAAATATCCATACACATAAGAAAAAAAGGGGAATGGCAACACATTTCCACACACTCAGCGGAGAGACAGTATCAGTGCTGGGGAGAAAATGCTAACCTGGGCCACAGTCCTTAGGCTAAGGGAAGAGATTTTCTTGTCTCCCAGGCTCTAAACTTCTTTAAACCTGGGTTTCTGAATCTAAATACTGAAATTCTTGGTGCAGTTCAAAGGGTGGCTGCATATTGTCCTGGCCACAGGAAGTCAAGCAGGACAGGATACAGGACAAGAGCTATCCTAATAAGGGATCTGTGACTCTTCTGAACTTTTCTTATACTAGGAATCATTCTCTGTATGACTCTTTATCATTATCCAAGCATGAAAAATTTATAATATTCTATTCTAGCCCTCATGATGCTGTAGACAATGAAGGAAGACCAGTACTCCATTACCAGATGGAGCAACAGTGTGTACTGTGCCCTCAGCTCCTACCCAGGGTAGCATAGGGGCAGTGATGCCTTACAGCCACAGTCACATGCTACAAGCAGCCACGCCAGCATCCCCCAGAATAAAAAGAAGATGGAGAATTTGGGAAGACTGTTTCCAGCCACACACAAAGCAGGACTCCAGTGACTATTTCAGGGACTACTTGGAATAGCTGAGGGTCACTCTGAGATCAGGTAATTTCCCAAAATTAAACCACTAGAGCCTAGTATCGCCGTAAGTGGATATCAAAAGCAAGTGTAGCTTTACATTTTTGTCACAGGCTGGTGAGGTCTGAGACTTTGGCAGTATAGTAAATTTAAATATTGGGCCCAAATGATGGCTCATATTTAAGCTTCCACAGCCTGGAATTTACCTTTTGTTTAACAATTATTTCAGTTCACTTTTCTTTTTGCTCATTTTTGATAGAATACCTTATTACACATATTCCTCTTGTAAAACGCTGGTGTAGACAAAGGCAAAAAAATGAAGCAGGAAATTGTTTTTACAAAATAACAATAATAAATAAGCCCCTGAAATAGCATCCTTCTAGATTTTCATTTTAAATGCATTAGCTTCTTAGCTGGCAGTGTGACCTAAGGAAATTCATTTTATATTACTGTGGTTTTGTTTTCTTCTCTGAAACATGAGGGAGTTGAACTAGATCCTCTTGGAGGTCTCTTGTATCACTAGGATTCAACCATAAAATTTATGTTGGTGTTACTCCATATAATATCCTGAAGGATTTCATTGCTGGAAACTCCATACTGAAAAATATTGATTGAAAACTCAAGGGAGGCTTTGCAATTTCTCTCAAATGGCTAAATATGAAGAATATGAATATGTCCTAAAGAAAATCTTGAAGAGTTGGAAGTTTCTCACCATAGGAATAAGAAAGAAAAGATTTCATACCATCTTCCACTTTGTTCGGGGGTCACAGAGTCATTTACACAAATTTAATATGCAGAATAAATAACATGTACCTGTGATAAAAGCTACATATAAACACTATGTGTCTATGTTAATTCATTTGCCACTGAATTAGAAAAGTCTCCTCTTTCTATATCTTCCCACACCAAACAGCCAACTGACTAAGAAATATAGTTAGTTTAGTTAAAAATGGAGTAATTTTTGCCATACTAATGCAACCTTTAAAGGATGCTTTACTGAGGCACGTATATAATTATGTAAAATCACCTCTGCATTTGTACATTATTTTGTCACTCATTTAGTCAACAAACATGCATTAACTACACAGCATGGGGCTAGAAATCAATACAAGGAAACAATTATGGACACACTTCCTCCCTTCAATATAAAAATGGCAGTATTTGTCAGTGATCCTCCCTATTCAAGGTGATGCTATACATTGTCTTAATAAGGAAGTACGCAGGTTTATTAGGCTGCCCAATTAAGTATAAAAGTTTGGAGCTATAGGTGCTGTGGTTTGTATTGATGTAATCATTACTTCTTTAGACAAGGGAGTGTTCCAGCTGAGTTGCTTCCTGCATTTCTTACCAATTAAGCAGAGACTCCCAGTGATAGTCTTAGAATGCTTTCTGTCTCTCCCAATTAGAGATGTAGGCCATGTACAGATTGATCACCAATGTGAAACAAAGGGTCTTTGGTCCTTATGGATGAGGGTTAAGTGGTTGTACAGAAAGACCAGCTAGCCACAAGAAAAAAGTAAGTATGGAAGAATCACCAAATTAAACCCACGGTCATTTCCAATGAAAATTTGTTCTTGTTTTTCTTTTTCTTTCTTTGATAATGGTCTCTTACTACTCCTTTCATATGAATTGAGATACCACATTGCTTTTTTTTTCTAAGTCTTCAATAAAACCATAAGAATCGGAAGATTATGTATGCAGATAATCTTTATCTGTGATTTACTTGGTAAGTCTAAATTACTAAATCTTCTGAAAGAATCTCTTACTATCAATTATATGCCTAATTAAACGTGCATTTTTATAATTCCGATAAAACAGCCATAAGTACAGATGAATGAGAGGTCTTAAGGACAAGTCCTCTCAACAAGAAAGTAACAGGGGAGGAATGAGGCAGGGCTCAGTAGTCACTCATAATTTACTACCGTGATGGATACGATTGTAACATACCAGTAATGCCAGTGATGCCAGCAATAAAGCAGTTGTAAAAGGAAGATCCTGAGCTTGGGGGCAGTCTAAACTGTACAGCAGGACCCTGCCTATGCTAGTTGTGTTTCTATTACTGTGATAAAAGTGCCTTTACAAAAAGTAATATAAGGAAGACACAGCTTATTTCAGCTCATAATTCTAGGTTACATTCCATCACTGTGAGGAAGTCAAGATAGGGAGGAACATGAAGCAGAGAGTTACACCATAGTTACACTCAAGAGGAGAAGGGTTAAATGCATCTATGCTTCCTCATGCTCAGCATCTTCTCCACACTTATACAGTCCGGGATCCCCTGACTAAAGACTGGTGGATACACCGTGGGCTGTGTCCTCATTACATCAATAGATAGAATCAAGATAACGCTCCACAAGCATGCCCACAGACCAACCTAATATAGACCATCCCTACTGAAACCATCTTCACAGGTGAGTCTAGGTTTTGCCAAGTTGACAATTAAAACCAACCATCACACTGAATAAATAAACAAATGCCTTTATTGACTTATTATATAGACCTTACTACAGTAAATAAATCATTCAGTATATGACATAAAAGTAGAAAGGGACAATATTGGTGGGGAAAGGACCAGGCAAATGGCCTAAAGAAAGGTAGAGGGTGGCAGTTGAAAGGCAATTGATAATGACATAGACTGTATCTATGTATGACAATATCACAATGACGCTTCTGAGTTCACATACCAGCTTTTTAAAAAAAAGTGAATTATTCATGTGCACATCTTGTTTAGAAAGACACTGCTGTCAACCTTAAAAAGTATTTCTTTTTAAATCATTGATGTCCCAATCCCACTTGGATTGGGAAACGGATGAACAGAAACTAAATCTTTTCTTTTTCCTGGAACATACAACTAGAATGTGTCTGAGTCAAATTCTTATGCTAGGCAGTCTATTTCTGGAACCTGTGTCTTAAACACTGTGTTGTAGAAACACTTAAAAAATGGTATCTCTTCTCATCTTCCACTATACATGCCAGGTGGCACAAGGGAAGAATACCAAGAAGAAAGGAATAATAGAAGGAGGTGTTACATTCTAAGGGTAATCCAAGACTTAGGAGCATCCAAATACCAGTGGAAGACATAAAGCATTTTGTATTTTTAACTTACTTATCCAAGGAAGAGCAAGAGGAAAAGACTATTCAATGGGGAAGAAAATGAATCTTTCCAACAAAGGACACTATTGGATGCCCACATATATAAGAATAAAACTATTCTTCAAAAATCAACTCAAAATGAAGTTAACACCCCTAATGCCATAAATTCTTAGAAGAAAATACAGGGGCAAATCTCTATAACCTCTGATTTGATAACATGATATCAAAACACAAACAAGAAAGGAAAAAAATAGGTAAGTTATATTTTATTAAAATTTTAAAAAATTTTTATATCAACAATACTATAGTTTCTTTTAAAGTTCAGTAAAGTAAAAATATTTAAATAAATATTAAATAAATATTGTTAAAATATATATTTGTCTATGTCAGAACTTTATTTTTAAAACTCTTAGAATATAGTGGCAAAAATGAGACAAACATGTAGATAGATATTTTTCAAGACAGGCTGCTTTGTGTAGCACAGCTGTCCCAGAACTTACTCGGTAGACCAGGTCGTCCTTGAACTCAGAGATCTCCCTGCCTCATCCTCTGCCTCTTGAGTGCTAGGAATAAAGACATCTACCAGCATGCCTGTCTGAAATTTATGATTTCTAAGGATTGAGACAAAGGGAAAATAAACATGAGATTTAGGATTTCCAGTTGAGGTTATGATAAAGTTATGAAACTAACAATATGGTAAATACTGTATATCAGATATATAATTTGTTATGTTATATAATGATACATTATGACTAATGCACCTCAAAATGCCAGAGAAAGCTATTATGTTGTATTATGGTTAATATTTGCTAATAATTATCTTTTAGTAATGCTGCCATTATTCCTAAACAGCTGTATAACCAAATCACCATACAGAGACTATGATTTATGTAATTAACCTAGAACACAATGATGGGCAATAGTTACTCCATCCTAAACCTCCAAGCCCTCATAGTTTCCTAACATTTAGATTTCCCACAGTGTACTTGCTTTTAGTGAAATCTTAGGCCCCGTTCATTCTCCACTTGTTCCAAGACCTCTCCTCCAGCCTTGATCTCCAGCTCTCTCCTGCCACTTCCTCCCACTCCTTCCTGTCCTCTAGCTCCTCCCCTCTCTCGGCTTCTCTTTCCTCTCCATTGCTCAACATTGTGGCTGGTTTTTGTTTGTTTGTTTGTTTTGTTTTGTTTATTTTGACATGTTTACACAAAGTTGAGACAAGTGATGCTTAGAATCAGTATCACAATGCAATGTCAGGACTGAAATAAGAGAGTGGGGGAGAGAAATCAGCATTTAAATGAGCAAGGGTAAGGTGCATACATTCCAAAAGAACATTATACAAACACTACTAGTACCTCACACACCTGAGTCTAAGGTGTTACCTAGGCTAGTTATATTGTAGCCATGACCAATGAGGATTCTGATAACATCTCACATTAGCAGACATTACCACAAACCTAATATCTTATTTTAAAAGGCAAGATGTATTAGAGATATCTGTGAGATTATGCAGTTACTAAAGAGAAGGGGAGTGGTTTCACCATATCAAATGGCCACATTCACTTTATGCTTCTCATTTATACTTTTTAAACATTTTTCAGCAGATGGGGACCCTTAGACATTGAATGTGTCTCCCTTCCTGTAAAGATACATTGAAGGCATAAGCTATAGCACTTTAGTGTGTGATCTTACTTGGAAGCAGGGTTGTTACAGATGTAATTGGTTAAAACAAGATCACTAGGGAGTGCAGCGAAGACCCTCTAAGATGACATCCTATAACCATGGGAAACAGACTGCAGTGACATACCTGTAATTGTGGAGCACCTGGGGGCAACAGCCACCATCAAGCTACTAAGAGATGGAGGCTCCTCCCCAGACGATAGAGGGAGCTCTTCTCTGCAGCTCTGCTGGGCCAGCTAGTGAGGGACAAAGGAAGTGATTTCCACCAGCAGACTTACTATTATCTACTTGGCTTTGCCCGGGTCTTTTGCTTTTACCCAAAGTCTAGGCTATTTCTCTGAGTGCCTGGCTGCCTGTGCTGCCACCCATAGAAAAGCTATCACGGCCAAGCAAAGGAAAAAATGCTTCTCCAATAAGCAACCAAGCTGCTCTGCCCCCCAACCCCCACTACACACCTATATTTTTATGCCCAAGTTTCCTGATGAAAAGTGAATGTCTGAGGAGAACCTCCCCTAGCAGTGGACTTGCAAAGGGGCAGGGAGGAGGTGAGGGAGGGAGGGTAGGATTAGGAGGGAAAGAGGGAGGGAGCTATGGCTAGGATACAAAGTAAATAACCTGTGATTAATATAAAAAAATAAAAATTAATTAAAAAGTGAATTTCTTATGCATATACATTCCTTCACTTGAAAAGAATCTTCTTAGTATAGCAGTCCTCATTATGATACTTAGAAGTCACTTAATAATGCTACAGAATCCATTAACAGTGACATACAGGTCTTGAGAGAAAATAAAACAAATCCCAAAATTTATAAGGTCTATCTCTGACCAAATGCATTTTCTAAAATTAAGGGTATATTTTGTCCAGATCATTGGAGACACGATTCATGGATGATTGATCTTCTCAACAAGACCTTTTTATTATCATATATAACATACAAAAGGATAGAGTTACCTTATTGATTCAGCATTTTCTCAATCAGGAATAAAATGTCATTCCATAGGACCACCATGATTCTAAGAGGCTATAGAGAAAAACAAGGGATTTGATATCCTGGAAGCTGGGAATGGCACATAATACTGTGGCAGTGATTTGTTCCTGTCATATGTCTCAGGTCAGCTTGAGGGAAATTAGTATTGGAAAAACCTGATGAAATAAGTTCTTTTTGTAATCCATTTTCCAGTAAACATACAAAATAATAGGGTTCAAAGTAAGCTCTTAGATAACTATTTTCTCACATGTATGCAGTCAATCATAGTAAGTACTATTTTTCAAATCAATACACCCAGGGGGAAAAAGATTAATTTCGCATTTCTATTTTTAAAATAAATATATATTGGGTATTTAAAAAGACTTCTAACCCAACCTTGTTTAAGTTTGGATTAGATAACCATTTGCCCAGGATAGATAATAAGCTACAGAAATAATAGGCACTATAATTCTACTTTACATTAAAAGTTTACATGAGGCCATATGACCCAATCCTCAATCTGACAAATCAATCATCCATATTGTGGCTGAGGTTAATAACTGTTTTTCTAAACCCGTGTTCTCATTTGCTCACTGTGCAAGATCTAAACCTCACTTCCAGCTTCCCTTGCTATTAGGCATTTCTGGTCAATGAAATCTGAGTTCAAGTGACAAGTTCTGCTTTGCAGCTCTGTCTGCTACAAATATTTGCTTGCTTATTCTTGATACCTTTTATTCAAACCTCTTATTCTTCTTTTTCCCATTCCATCTCCAAGCCATGTATTGAAAAGGACAGTCCCCTCTAAGCTAGACCCTAGACAATTAGACAGATGAGAACGTCCTCACTGTCTCTCCCATTCATGACTGTTTTAATGAACATTAAATAAACTGTTATTGTGTGAATTTTTCTACAAAAATTAAAATAAACCTCTAAAATGTATGTACACAATTGTGCAGTTCACAATTAGTTAGATCAGAAATGTATAAACTTAAAATGGCATCTTCCAGTTATACAAAATATGAATATATTACATATGCACTATATTAACAATTTGAGTTTGTTTCTATGATTTAAATGTACACAGAAAGCAGTTATTCTCAAGTTATTATTCATTCTTTTTTTGTTTTGCTTGTTTTTTTTCTTTGGTTGGTTTGGGGGACTGTTTTGTTTTGTTTTGTTTTTGAGACAGGGTTTTTCTGTGTAGCCCTGGCCATCCTGGAACTCACTATATACACCAGGATGGCCTCAAACTTCCAGAGATCTACCTGCCTCTGTTTCTCAAATGATGGAATTAAAGATATGCGCCTCCGTATCCAGCAACATTTCTTTTAAAAAGATACAGAGTACTTATATATGTTTAGCTGCATAGCAAATAATATCACTGATTAAAGATTTTTATAAAAGAATGTCTTTAATCTCTATGGTTCCTTTGAAAAATGTGAATGCTAACAGTGTTCCCTAAAGTCATATGCATTTAGTAAGTATGATTTTCTGGCTTATTAAAGAAACATTGAAACGAATCTTAAGTCAGAATTAATTTTATTGCCAAATAGATTCTCCCTGAAAATAAGATTTATAATAGAATTACTGACAGGTTTTAACCACAATGGTGTCAATGAGAAGACTGTAGTGCAATTGAAAATGAATTTTCTGATTTGAAATCTGTCAGAATAATAAATTGGATGTTTTTATTTGGTTGGTTGGCTTCTTCACTTAGTGCACCATTAAATATTCAAAATCTATGCTTCAACCTAATTCTGTATCACCTCATCTAAGATTTTAAATACTCAGTGTTGTTAATCTTTTGAAAGGGCATTTATCACAGTAGATAAGCAAGTAGTGACGAAATCGGCAAAATGAGCCTCCTACTGAGATCTTTACTGGAATAAGTGTAGTCCATAAAATGTTCGACCCAATGTATTTAGTTATAACAACTCAAGAACTAATAAAATGTGGGCTACCCAAAGACCTCATCAAAATTTAATATGAACCCTATGAGAAGAAAAATGTAACTCTTGCTGACTTGAAAGCAGGAAAGTCGACATTAAAAGCAAAATGAGACAGAACAAATTTAGGACCCGAAAAGACGTTAAGCCAAACTTAACGCCTGCACTTACCATTGGAGAAGTACATGAAACCTAAATGCTTTGGAATAAACTGCTTTTAATAGCACTTATAGC
Organism: Psammomys obesus; assembly: GCF_907164565.1. Taxonomy (NCBI): domain Eukaryota; kingdom Metazoa; phylum Chordata; class Mammalia; order Rodentia; family Muridae; genus Psammomys; species Psammomys obesus. Next base: position 3,840,835 of record NW_026596147.1, read on the forward strand.
ATTTCCCAACTTGAAAACTTCACATTATTTTAACACTCTGCACATAAGATGAAAATTATTATTATTATTACTACTTTACAGATAAATAGAGCAAACTAATGGATTCTTTTAAAAAGGTATTTTAGTAACAAAAATAATGATTTTTGGATGCTTCAGGTCGCTTACCTTTGGAATTCATTTAAGAAACAAAAATAAGCCGAGTGTTCTAGTCCAGACTGCAAACCGTAATTTTATGTTTCACTTAAACTACATACATATTTGTATAAGTTCTGAAGAGGGTCAGAAATTTACTCAACTTCTCACGAAGTGCTCACACCAAGCCGAAGTCTTTCAGGTGACATCTAAAGCAGCTCACAGCAGCACGGCAGAGCAGTTCTCTGTTTGGAATGTACTGGGTGGATTTGGATTAGTCATTGATACTGATTATTATTAGCGACCAAGTAATTGCGTTTACTTCCCAAACAGCAGGCACTGAATCCCACCAGGACCTGGAGTTATTGCGGAGAGGGTGTTGCTCTACAGACCTCTAGAGGGGCAAATATACACTGCTGGAGGGGGTATTGGTGGCTTCTAAGTGAGTAAGCAGCAAGCAAGACAGACTTCATTTCCTCAGTGGAACGTTCCATTTAGAAGGTAATTTTCTACCATTTCCACCGCCATTTTTATTTTTATTATACTTGCGTGTACGCACATGCCCACGCACATGCATGTGTGGTCTCTGTGTATGTGCATGGATGCAGGCTCTCCCATGCCCAGGTGAAACCCGCAGGGCAACTTTGGGGACTCAGTTCCCTCCTTCCACTGTAGGATCAAACTCGGGTCACCATTTTTGAGCTTTTGCCTGTCCTCTGTCTCACCAGCCTGACGCTCCCATTTTCAAGTTTAGAGTGGAAGTTAGAACACGTCGGATTCAGTACTGTGTAGCTGTTGCTGCTTGGGTTGGGTTGTGGCCGGGAGGACGAGGCTATGTAACGCTGAGTGAAGGGGAGCTAAAATGAAATATCTCACAGCAGGCAAAAACCTGCACGTGAGAAGTCCCTCACAGTAGAGGAGGGTGTTTGAACCACCCTCCTCCTCTTTGATTTTTTCCAGCTTGTTGCATAGGAGTCTATCAGGTGACTAGAAGCACTGTGATAATTCCCTCTGTAATAATAAAGATATTCTTAATTTTAAATACTGTATAAAAGGCTTGTAGTGTTTTTCAACACGTTACATGTAACCTATTTGATCCTTACTGCAAGCCTCTGAAATAGCAGTTAAAATGCCCTCATTAGAGATGAAGAAACAGGTGAGACAGTGTATCAGGTCCTATGTCATATAGGAGGCAGCATAGGCATTTGAAGCAATCTGAATGACTGTGAATTTGTCTCTGTTTTCTTTGATTAAGGAATAATCCTATGTAAGACATTGAGCTTTTTCTGCCCTTTATCAAATTGCAGGATTGGAGCCCATTGTTCTTTCAAAGGTACTAGTAGATACCTAGGCATGGAATCCTGATCTGTACTCCATACCCCGTCCATGACACTGTGTCTGAGAACATGTGGTTAGGATACAAATGATGACCGGACTGTGCATACTCTTTGCTGACTTCCGGGCTATGGAATGTCTCTGTCAGAAGTTTCTGGTTCACACTAGAACTAGCTGACCTGCTTACATCTCCAGAATCAGACTGTATAGATGGTTCTGACTTCTCTAAGTATCACTTCTAAGAGAACAAAATTTTAAAGGAAGAGGAATCATAAAACCTATCAGCCCACAAGGCAAGTTAAGGCATGCTGAATTAAAGAATAAAGAGCCAAGGTTAAGGTATAGCCTGGAAAATCTGCTACAGTTGCCTAGAACAGGTGCTCCACTATGGCATCCAGGGCGTCCAGTTTTACACATTTTTTAAGTCAAGAATGGAGTTACAGTAAGTTGGAAATTATAATTACATCAATTGTGAAGAACTGGACAGATCGTTGATTGGTCGCGGCTCACTCAGGCCATGCATTCTAGGTAAGAATTACAACTGATGGGAAAAGGCTTTTAATGGGATTTTTATTGTCTTCAGGGTCAAAAATCATTAGAAATCGTCTGTGCTAGATCAGAGTGATCTAAGTGACTCCTGTCTCATGTCTCATGCTTCCTCCAAATGAAAGGACATTTGTTACCTTATTCTTATGACATTTTGATTACATTTTTTATATTAATGACAGTTTATTCATCTTATGACATTTTAAGTCCTCATTAGAGCTAAACTTAACTAAATAGTGCCTACGAATAGCTCAGCACTTAAGTGTGTTATAGTTTGCATACTGAGGGCTTGCGAAGGTTCTTGCAAAATGTTTAGTCTCTAGCACGGTGCTATCAGGAAGTGCAACGAACATTTAAGAAGAGGGACCATGTGCAAAGTCTTTCTGTCACTTAGAACTTGTCTCTATAATGAACTGTAGATGACCCCAGGCTGCTCTCTGTGTGCTGCTCATAGTAATAAGGTGAGTTCTCACGTGTTTCCACTATGCGATGTTACATTTCCATAGGACCTAAGAATTAGTATAAATCAATTATGGACTGAATCATCTAAAACTGCAAAGAAAAATAAGCGTTTTCCCTACAGAAGCTAAGAATCCCAAGAATTCCATTACTATAACAAGGAGGTGGTGTGGTGAATACACAGTGTTTTCAGCATATGGTCTCATTAAGTGTGGAATTGGCCCTGGAACACATAAGAGAAATAAGTTTGATGTGGAAAGACAAATGCTTCATAATCTCACTTCCATAGGAAATCTAAGAATCTCATATCAGACTTATTTAGGTAGGCGACCACTAAGTATTCTAGGACAGTACGGCATGAGAGAGTCTTAGTCAAAGGGGGAAATGCTCAGTTCTTGGATGGTAATATCTACAGATAAAATTTCCAGTACAATAACTATAATTAACAAGTATGCATTTGTGTCATATACTTGAAATTTTCTCAGAGCTCACATCGTAAGTATTCTTCACACACACAACACACATACACACACAAAGAGAGAGGGAGGGAGGAAAAGTCACTAACTCACACATGCATCCACTCACACACACACAGGGCAATCACGGGAACTATTTATAATTAATGTGTACAGCAAAATGCCATGTTTTATGCTTTTGACAGGTATGAATTCTGTTTATTAGTTATAATTCAATAAACCTATTTAATAAAAAAAATATTTGACCTTCCACAGTCACCTTTGTGGCAGTAATCTCAAAACAGATGATCAACAATTTTTTCTTACCTAAGGATATAGTTGAGTAGAGAAAGAGATTTCAACACATTTTGAGTTTTTTGAAATTTGAATAGAGTCGGAAGAAGAGGAAGAAAAAAAATGCAAATCTGAGTGAAATGTTTCATATACCTAAGATTAAAAAAATAACAAAAAAATACATTGTGACACATTGTTCTTTTGTTTTGGGAACTGACTTGAATGAGTTATTTAATTGTGCAAATGAAAAGCACCTGATACTTGTCTTTCTGAGGAGAAAAACTGCTCTTTGCCGCAATTAGGCAAAGTTGTCTAGAAGATAGCCCAAGATGCAGTTATTCAGTTGGAGAAATTCATGCTTGTTGTGAATTGGGACCTCCCTGACTTTAAACTATTAATTGTTCAAGCAAACAGCTTACTCTTTTAATCTAATGCCAATAGCTAAGGAAATCAATAGCTAAGGATCTCATGCCAACGATACCAAAATCTGATCAGAGCCATCACAGTACTCCAACATAAGTAGTTCTGGGTCTGTACCCAAAGACAGCATCACCTGGGCACAACAGTCTTTCTACCTAATCCTCTGGGAAGATGTGACCCCTGCCACACAAACTAGAGCTGCAGTCTTGGAGCATAAGGAGACAGGAGACTCAGCAGAAACCTTGGTACTGCTCATACCAGCCTCCCGAGATGTCTTGCTGGTGATGATACTAATGCTGGCAGCTCTAAGGGCAGTGGGCTACAGTAACAGATCTCCAGAGCAGAAAATCAAGGCTCTCTGCCTCCAACCACAGTGCTGATACTAAAAAGACTGCTTTGTAAATGCATGTAATACTCAAGCGTTTCTGGGGAAATTCTAGATTAATAGTTCACAAAGGCAGAGGATGCCTAGAAAGTAATATCCCCTCAAACTTAAAATAATTACAGAGTGTATATTAAATACTGGCACATCATAGTTATACCTCCGGGAGCCAGCTGGTCACCTGCTTTGTAGATGTAGCCTGTGTTAGGGTCTGAGGTTAGATGTCTGTTTACTCAGCTGTCAATTCTCCAGAAGGCTAGGACTTCAATACCTTGACAACCTTTTTAAACAGCCGTGGGTCTCAATTAGTAGTCCCTCAGGATCCCTCAACAGGGAAGGACCTACACATCGTCTCTGTGGCTACATTTCTGAAGTGCCTTTACTTCCTCACTCACTTCCTTTTTCTCAACTCTTTATGATTTAAAAATTAAAAGAGTTAAGAAAGATTGTTGATATTTCTGCTTGTCTAGAGAAAATGACAATGTTTACTATGTTTTTTTTCTATTTAAGATTTAAAGAAAATGTCTACAAACCATCGTTTGACACTTGTCCGGGAGTCCACACATTACCAGTACTAGATGCAAACCTTCCCAGTTCATATTAGAAGAAACAAATACATATGAAGTCCTGTATGTATTCAAAGAGTGATAAAAGAAGCTATAGTAGTTAATCATGAGTGTAAACTGAAAAGTGTTTGTGGAAGTGAATTAATAGACTATTGGTCAATATGTTGGACCGACCATACCTCCAGAAGATTATTTAAGAAACTAAAATTACAGCTTTCCACACCATGACAGACGTGGATGCTAAAGATACTAAATATGCTTTCTTTTTTAATGTTTATCATATTACTATGTATGTGTGTGTGAGAGAGAGAAAGAGAAAGAAGAAAAAAGAGAGAAAGAAATAGTGCCAGTGCCTGTGGAGGTCAGAAGTATCAGATTCCCTTGGAGCTGGAGTATACTGGCGGTTGTGAGTTGCCCAGTGTAGGTATTAAACAGAACTCGGGTCCTATGCAAGAGTGGCAAAGGCTCTTAACCTCTGAGCCATGTCTTCAGCCCCTGAGTGTACTTTATAAATTCTACCTTGAGAAGCTTGACAAATGGAAACACTGAGATCCAGGCATGGATAAGCCACAGGGAAACAGCAGGGATGACAGTGATGAACAGTAACGCAACAAAGAATTTGGTTTTACTGTGACATTTTCATGCCTGCATACAGCATACTTTGATCCTTTGCACCCCTCTCTGTCACCTCATTCCCATCCCCCACATCTGTTCCACGTTTCTAATAGTCTAAGATCCTATCTAGTCCTCTACATACTACAGGACACTAAAGCACCATGGATATGTATTTATGAGAACTGGAGCAAAACTTGCATGTTTTCATGAAAGTGTAAATAAACTTCTACGGTGAATTTTGACTGCTATGATTAATGTGATATATTGCTTTTTATAAGTCTCATTATAACTTCTTAATCAAATAACATATTTTAGAAACTAAGCCTTATGATACATAATAGAAAGTGTCCCCATTGAAATTTTCACTTTCTGGTCACTTGCCATTAAAGGTTAACCAAGAATTTTATACTCATTTGTATTGATTAAATCTGTCAGCTTCACATCTGTGTTCAGTGCATTCTGTTTTCTTTCACTCCCAACCCTGTCTTTCTTCCCTCCCTCACAGACCTCCTGAAAGGTCCCATTTCTACATATGTCTTTTTTGTTCTGCTTTGTTTGGGGTTTTGTTTTGTCCATTGATTTTTACCAAGACCATCCTTGTGACCTCGGTTTTGGAACCATCACTGGAACTTGGTGGGCTCACCATTTCATATTCAACTGAAGACAATGGCTGTCCCTTTCCCCAGAATCCATCAGCAGGAAGGAAGGAGACACCATGAGCATCTCCCTGACCCATGCTTTGCTGCTGACACATGCGGGCTTATACAGGCCCAGTGTCATTGTTGAACCAGTGAGCACCTTTTACCTGCTAGGCTAGCACTACAGTTGGTAAGGTTAACAGCTAAGGCTTTTGAGATGTTATTTTCCTTAGATACCTAAATAGAACCCTGCAGTGCTAGGGAAGCTAGCCAGTAATCCTCCAGGTCCAGCTTAATTTCTCTATATTTTGCAACCAAGGTATGTGGCATTTTAGTCATAGGGTCTTATCATATAATCCTTGTGGGCAAACCAAGAGGAGTGGCAAAAGCCTGTATTGTTATGTGGCACCTCTGTAGCCTCCCTGAGCCACAGCTTATAATGAAGTATCCCAAATCTGGTACAGGGATAGCAGATTTTTGTTGTTTGTTAAATGAAGCATTATACTGCTCAAGACAATTTTTTAAACATTCTTTGTCTTATAAAGTAGTAGATTTCCATATGGCTTCTTCATAGATCTTAATGTCAACCATCAGATGACTTTATTGAAACTGTGGTACATATAAACAATAACATTGCATTCAGCTGCAAAGAAAACTGAAATTTGTAGGTTTATGGAGCTCGACTGGACTGAGGTAGCCCAGATCCTAAGAGATAAATGTCACATGTCCTCTCTCATTATGAACCCTGGTTTTGAATCTTGAGATTTTTGTGTTTAACTCAGAGTACCTGTAGAAGACAGGAAGCTACAAAGATGTTTCTAGGAGCAGTTGCCTTAAGCAGGTGGAGGGCTGGTTGAACAGCAATAAGGTACAGACAGGATAAATGGGATAGGGATGGGGATGGAGATACAGGCAAGACAAAGAAGCAACGAGAGAGGGCTGAGCAAAAATGAAGGATATGTGAAAAGCAAAAGCAAATGGAAACCTACTACTTTATAAGTCATTTAAGAAATATAAGTTGAAAGCCTGGTGGTGATGGTGCATGCCTTTAATCTTAGCACTCAGGAGGCAGAGACAAGAGGATATTTGTTAATTTGATGCCAGCCTAATCTAAAGAGCAAGTTCCAAGACAGCCAGAGCTATTACAGAGAAACACTCTCAAAAAAAAGAAAGAAAGAAGGAAATGGAGAAAGACAAAGAGAGAAGTTTAAAAATAAAATTTCATCTTAAACATTTGCTAAAAAACCACTCTAGATGTTGAGGAACAATTACTACAGTAATACAGAAATATTTGCTGCTGATTTCAATAAATTAAAATAGTGCACAAGCTACCTGAAGGGTCAAGATAATTAGAATTTTTTTTTAATTTTTCTAGTGACAACAAATCAATGGCTAGTTGTAATACACACAAACTAATAAATATGAAGGAGATGGGATAACCAATAGGAAAAATGGTCAAATAGTGTGTACAGTCAAGTCTTAGAAAGGCAATTATAATAGGCTAGGAGATACTTTACAAAATGTTGGTAGCCCAACAGTCAGAAAATGCAAGTTAAGGTAAAAATACAATATCATCTGTAGACTCAAGCACACGATAATTCAGAAGGACGGCTAAATCAATTTTGGGAAGGTGAAGGGTGCTCTCATAAAATAGTGTTGGGAATATACTGTTGGCTTTATATCTGACTGCAGCTATTAAATTTTAACACATTACCTTTCTCTTGCAAGGTCATTTCCAGGAATGTTTCCTTTAAGAAGGACAGCAATAATTAATAATGATACCCACTGCAACTTTGTTTACACTGGGCAAAATTTAAAGAGTGGAATAAACAAAGTAAGTATCTACCAGTAAGGAGATTAATTGAGCAAATGTCATCCCACACATTAGACACTATGCAGACAAGCAGAAGGATTATTGCCTCTATTGACTGTCTAAGAAAGATTTTCATTACAGATAAGGAATAAAACAATAAACACAGTGTGTGATAAACAAAATATTAAATAATTACAAAAGATTCTCTGAAAATTCAAGCATCTACATATAAATTTACATGTGCAAATAGGCAGGTTTCACATGTGTTAGTGTGAGTATTGAGAAAAATATGGAATAAATGTGTTACCCTAAATTGATACAGAGGGTAGGCAGAGCTGTAAGAAAGAATAATACATGTGGCCTTGGAAATATGTGGGAGAAGGGAACAAGGAAAAAAACAGTGTTAAGACATGCTTTGTCAAAATGTTTATATATTCATAAAAATTGAAATATTAAGTTATATAAAGACACTTGTCTCCTTTGAGAATTACATGAAAAATAAGCACTTAATTACTATAAAAACCTACACTTCTCCATAGATACAAAAAGGGCCCTATGGTTACAAGAGTAAAGGAGTCTTGAGCACTGTGTTGAAATGTGGGACAGGAACCATGAAACTGGCAAATTGACTCCTCTAGTTGTGTATCTGAAGAGATCAGGCAGGACAGCTTTGGTCAAATCTGAGTGCTGGAATCGATACAACTTGCTTAAATGCGTGTGTCATCAGAGAGCAGCTATCTCCACATGATGCCCAGGTCCACGTACGTCTCTCTCACTCCACTCACACACAAATCCATCTTGTTTCTCTTTGTGGAAGGAAGTTCCAGTCCAGCTTCAATTTTTATACAGGAGAAGTTTTAAATTTCTAGGGAAATCATCCTACTGAACTAAACTGAATTAATCCATCCCTTTTGGCAACTTAACCACAGAACCTCTGCTCCAGGTTTCCTCTTCCAATTATGTATACTCTTTGTCTATGTCAAGATATGATCCCCTGGGCAAGGTGTACAAAGAATGGGAAACCAGCCCAAGCCATATCCCATGAAAATGTCTCAGTACAGAAGGGAGTCTGGTTAACCGGTTCCATGATGCAGTGGCCAAGCTGATGTTCAGAGTGGAAGTGGATTTTCAAATCTAGCGTGGCCTTTTTCAAATGCTCAAATCTTCCATCTGTAACAAAGAAGCACATTTTAAAGGAACAAAGCTGCTGGAAAAGGCAACTTAAGAGGCAGTGCAGTAAGAACTGCTTTGAATCCCAGTTTGCCAGAGGCCTCAGGTACAATGTGAGGTGCCAGGGAAGGTGAATGTGTTTTCTGCTTGCTTATTCAGCCCTGTGGCCACCCCTAATGAAAAGTTGCTAAGTTACTGGGGACTTGGTAATGGGACTGTTATAGGCAAGGCACTAAATGAGTTCAAGGAACCCATTCATCTTATTGATTGTGCCTACAATCTAGAGAGAAATGTACTTACTTTGAGCACAATACAAATAAACTCCTATGGCACCTTTGACGCAAACGTGTCCCAAGGGGCTTTTCAGTAAAGAACAATACTGAGCCATACAAGTGCAAGCCCAGAGACAATATACCAGTTCAATTATGTAAAATTAAAGTTTAGGGGTTACAAAGATGACTCATTCAATATAGCGCTTGTCACACACGCACGAAAATCTGAGTTCACATTCTCAGCATCCATCTTAAAAGCAAGGTATGGTGGCATAGGGCTATAATCCCAGTGCTAAGAAGATGGAGATGGGTAGATCCCTTAGAAATTGCTGGCCAGCCAGTCTAGCTGAAGCAGTAAACTCCATGTTCAGAGAGTGACTTTGCCTCAAAAGGCAAAGTGGAGAATTACTAAGGAAGCCACACCCATCAACCTCTAGCCTTCCTAAGCACAAGCTCACATCTGTACAAATATTTGTATGCACATGTACACACACACACACACACACACACACACATACATACATATATACCACACACATTAAACATTTAAATCTGAAATACATTAGACTTTAAATTTACCCTTTTTTTTCAAGTATAAATTGTATTCAAGAATGTGGGTCCATGTGTATGTACATAGTCAGGTTCTAGCATTCATCAGCATAAAAACTCTACTGGATATTCACAAAAATACCCTCCAGCTATTATAGTTGAACCTTAAAATTTGCACTTTCTGAAAATGTATAGTTGGGTGTGAGTGAGAGTATGTTCGGCATTCAAATGTTTCCAGATAGAGAAGCTTGACATAATGAAAACAATGTAATTGAAAAATCTAAGAAATAAAAGGTATAAAATCTCTGCTTTATAACAGTATCTCCTCTCTTCAAGCATGCAGTCCCAGCTCAAGTTTCTCTGGAACCATTCATATGGATTCAGAATAATTTGATTTCACTTACTTTTTTTGGTCCCCTCAGATGACTGCCATCCATCTCCTTTTTTTTTTTTTTTTTTTTTTTTTTCTATGAATGTTACCCAGCCTGGAATTGCCCAAATGATGGTTTCTACATCTTCATAGTTGCTTATAGATTTGTAATGGCAAAAAACAGGACCCAGTGTTTTTCTTTTACTCCCCATTACTGAGGCCACTCAGGAAAACATTTAGAAATGTGCTATATCCTGACATTAACATTCAGTATATCCTCTTTCTCTCCTGCCTCATACAGAGATGGTCTTTGTGACCCTTTCCCCTTTCCCTTTCCCTTCCCTCCCCTTCCCCTTCCCCTAATAAACCTCCCACCTGGGAAAAAAAAACAATCAGTATATTGCAAAATTCGTTTTGCAATGTATTGCAAAAACACTCCCTGTAGTTCTCCAACTGATCATTAATGGAAGATACGCATCTTAAATTTCAGTGCTCTCATTTTCAAGTGTTTTTTTATTGCTCTGTGAAACTTGTAGCTTTTCTGTCTCAGGCTGACATTCCTCAATAACCAAATAAAATGCATCTTTACACAACAATGTTTCATATTGTAATGTATGCATACAACTACTATTAAGAACATGGATTGCCCAGCTATACCACTCCTAGGTATATATCCAAATATGCTCAAGTACACAACAAGGACATTTGTTCAGCCATGTTTGTAGCAGCTTTATTCATAATAGCCAGAACCTGGAAACCCAGATATCCTTCAATGGAGGAATGGATACAGAAATTGTGGTAATTTTACACAATGGAATACTACTCAACAATTAAAAACAAGGAAATCATGAAATTTACAGGCAAATGGTGGGATCAAGAAAAGTTCATCCTGAGTGACGTATCCCAGAAGCAGAAAGACACACATGGTATATACTCACTTATAAGTGGACACTAGACATATAATATAGGGTAAACAAACTAAAATCTGTACACCTAAAGAAGCTAAGCAAGAAGAGGTTCCGGGGTAAGATGATCAATCCTCACTTAGAAAGACAAATGGGATGGCCACTGGAAGTAGGAGAAAACAAGAAACAGGACAGGAGCCTATCATAGAGGGCCTTTGAAAGACTCTACCTAGCAGTGTATCACAGCAGATGCTGAGACTGATAGCCAAATTTTGGGCAGAGTACAGGGAATCATATGAAAGAAGGGGGAGTTAGTAAGACCTGGAGAGGACAGGAGCACCACAAGGTTCAAATATATCTGGGCACAGAGGTCTTTTCTGAAACTGATGCTCCAACCAAGGACCATTCATGGATATAACCTAGAACCCCTGCTAGGAGATAGCCCATGGCAGCTCAGCATCCAAGTGGGTTACCCTAATAAGGGGAACAGAGACTGTCTCTGACATGAACTTAGTGGCTGGCTCTTTGACCTCCCCCATCTCAAGGGATGAGCAGCCTTGTTAAGCCACAGAGGAGGACATTGCAGCAAGTACTGATGAGACCTGAAAAACTAGGGTCAGATGGAAGGGGAAGAGGACCTACATATCAGTGGACTTAGAGAGGGGCAGGGAGAAGATGAGGGAGGGAGATTGGGATTGGAAGGGAATGAAGAAGGGAGCTATGGCTGGGATACAAAGTAAATAACTTGTAATTAAAATAAAAAAACAAAAATTATTTAAAAAAAAAGAAATTCAGTAAAGAAAAGCAAACAATTGGAGGAAATGAATAAATTCCTTTAAAAAAATAAATCTTCTATAAACATGGTTGAGCAAAAATGGTTGAACATATATTGTGTACTTGAGCCTCTTTTGGATATATGCCTAGGAGTGGTATAGCTGGATATTGAGGAAGCGCTATTCCTAGTCGTCTGAGAAAGTGCCAGATTGATTTCCAGAGTGGTTGTAAAAGTTTACATTCCCACCAGTAATGAAGTAAGGCTCCCCTTTCTCCACAACTCTCCAGCATGTGTTGTCACTTGAGTTTTTCATCTTGGCCATTCTGATGGGTGTAAGGTGAAATCTCAGGGCTGTTTTGATTTGCATTTCCCTGCTGGCTAAGGATGTTGAGCATTTCTTTAAGTGTTTCTCTGACATTCGATATTCCTCTATTGAGAATTCTCTGATTAGCTCTGTTCCCCATTTGTTAATTGGATTATTTGATTTGTTGCTTTTCAACTTCTTGAGTTCTTTATATATTCTGAATATTAGCCTTCTGTCAGATAGAGGGTTGGTGAAAAGTCTTTCCCAATCTGTAGGCATTCGTTTTGTTTTGATGACAGTGTCCTTTGCTTTACAGAAGCTTTTCAGTTTCATGAAGTCCCATTTATTGATTGTCACTCTTAGAGCCTGTGCTGTTGGTGTTCTGTTCAGGAGGAGAGCAACAGAACCAGAAAATTTGAACACAGGGATCTTCCCAGAGACTCATACTCCAACCAAGTACCAGGCATGGAGATAACCTAGAACCCCTGCACAGATGTAGCCCATGGCAGTTCAGTGTCCAAGTGGGTTCCATAGTAATGAGAACAGGGACTGTCTCTGATATGAACTGATTGGCCCACTCTTTGATCACGTCCCCCTGAGGGGGGAGCAGCCTTACCAGACCACAGAAGATGACAATGCAGCCACTCCTGATGAGATCTGATAAACTAAGATCAGAAGGAAGGAGAGGAGGACCTCCCCTATCAGTGGACTTGGGGAGGGGCATGAGTGAAGAAGGGGGAGGAAGGGTGAAACCTGGAGGGGAGGAGAGAGGGGCTTATGGGGTGATACAAAGTGAATAAAGTGTAATTAATAAAAATTAAAATAAAAAATTTAGAAAAAAACATGGATTGCTGTGTGTTTTGGATGCTCCTCCAACTCCGTACCTGAAATGATATAGCATTTTTTTCTTGCCACTGTCTAATTCGACAACTCATCAAGAAATTTGCTGCACTGATATATTAACTTCTACATCTGAAGTTATTGTTTTGAATACGTGATGATCATTAATTTGGCAGTGTATAAAAAGAACCTTGAACTTTGAGAACACATGAGTTTGTTTCTAATGATATAACGGTTTGTTGTGGGGATAAGCATTCAAGAAAAGTACATTATTTATGACAGAATGATCTTATTTGCATTCAAATATCTGTGGTAATAAAAGAAGCACACTCATGCATGACTTAATGAGGGAGATCGCATCTGAGAAATGTGTCCCTAAGTGATTCTGCAGTTGTGAAAACAACACAAAGTGAGCTTACACAGCATAGATGGTCTAGGTCAGTCCATTGAAGTGCTTCCTTGATGCAATCAAGAGATGCAATACATATATTATGGTGTAGGCTAACAGATTACTTTTTTTCTTAATGGAATACACGCTATACATAAAAATTATAGTGTGGAAAATGCATAAACCTGTAGCGCAATAGTTGGTTTTCATGATCGGGTATTATTATTATACATAATAATATTGCTATGTTTTTACATGTCTCAGAGGCATAAAACTTGTTTGTGTCAGTATTACCAGAAACTCAAAAGCAATGTATAATTCAGTACAGCATTGCCATTGCTGGGGGAGCAGGAAATTTCAGCTCCATGATTTCTTACAGGATCACTGGTCTATTAAAACCAAAGTGTCACATGACTGCCTAGGAAAATAAAATTTATTCGGCTGTGGTGGCTTACAGCTATAATCCCAGAATTTGGAGAATTGATACAGAATTGTAAATTCAAGGCATGCCCTGGCTAACTGAGTTCAGACTTACACAGTGAAACTTATCTCAGAACTTAAACAAACAAGACAATGATTCTGAGCATGTTCCCTGAGCTGTCCATAGGTCGTCAATCTGACTCTGTCACTAACTCTGTCTATGACCAAGTAACTCTTTGGCCAGCTGACTTATTCCACACTGACTGCCTGGCTTGAGGAAGCCCTCTTGAAGCCACCATCATTCCCTTGGAAGACTGGAACTCCTAAAATCTGAAGGTAGCATATATGTTTATGTCTTCTAATATTGTGTAATAACTGAACTACAGTTACCGGCTTAAAACAAAGCAAGTGTATTTCCCTCGAAGTTTCTATAGGTCAGAAGTTTACAAATGTAATGGCTGGATTTTCCACTCCTGGTATTATTCTCATAAAATCATGATGTTGGGTAAACCAGTAGTGCTTATCTGGAGCTTGGGGTTCTTTCCCTGGCTCCATTCTAGTTCCAGGATTCATTTCTTGCAGCTGTTGAGTGGACAGTGGAAGGACCCAATCTTCTATAAATGGTCAGCCAAAGATGTTCTTAAATCCTATAATCTGTTTGCAGTTCTTTGTACCCTGAGCAACTGTGTGGGCAATTCACTCAAATGTCTGCTTTCTTTCAGGATTACTGAAGCTTATTGTCCTGACATGCTTCCTGTGACCAGCTAGACAAAACATTCACCACTGCAAGGGTTATGTAATTAGGTCAAACTTACCCAGATAATCACCTTGTTCTAAAATCCACTGATCTGGACCTTTATATTTATAAGCTCACTTTAAGGCTATAAATAAAATTATGTTTGATTGAACAACTAGAGAAATAATCCAGGAGCCAGGACTCACAGAGGTCTAATTTGGAATTAATCGGTACTTGTAAAACAAATGCAAGTAGTACATGAATGGGAATCAAGGAAAGCCCATTGCTTGAGCTGCTTCAAATATTAAATTTTAATGGGATGCATAGAGACATGATATTATCCTTGAAAGTTGCTGTAAATTATTAAATGAGATTGAAAAGGGCTGGTCATTATGATTAGGCACAACAAGGAAGAATTTGAGATTGATAAGTGAGCCCCTTTTATGCCAAGCTGTTCTGCATGGGGTGGAAGACACCTGCTGACACCCCATCACCTTCAGACACTTACACGGAAGACATATGTTGTAGGAATGGGCGCCAATGCATTGACACACCTGAATCATCCGTGCATGTGTAACTATGTGCACCCTAGTTCCCCGAACTCACCTTTTAACCGTTGCTAGATAGTTCATGCCCTACAATCTCAAACACTGCTTTCCTGTACTCTTGACTAAAAGATTCATTTCTTGACTTTTCATACAGTTGGATATTCTTACCTTTTCAGAGATAAGCTCAACCAATCTACAGCATACTAATGTTGACAACTCAGTCACATCTTATCCCATTACTTCAAACGATAGGTCTCTTTCTAATCCTGAAATCTTCTTATATTACTCTATCTGTCCCAGCAGAAAAAAAAAAAAAAAAAAAAAACATCACCTTGATAATACACTTTTTTGCTTGCTCATTGCTTTGACAGTGCTCAACTAATATTGTAGAAGATTCGGATGCAGACATGAGTGTTACACAGTGCTCCTCAGCAGGAGCCATATCCGCCTTCCTCCGTTATTGCTGGTGATGTAACTTGGTAACTGTGTTGACAGATTTCCTGTGAATTTGTCAAAGCTCTAACTTGGATGTGTGGCAACATGTAAACAATACTGACAAACCGTTTGCCAACCAATACTGAACTTCTACTGTCCAGGAGCTTGAGGTTTTTTTCCTACATAGCAGGGGGATGCTGATAAATACAGCAGAGAGACATAGATAGTGACACCGTGTGCAGACATGGGTTTTGACAAAAGACAGGCTTTGAATTAAATTCCAGCTTCACAACTCACCAGATGTGTATACTTAAGGAAGATGAATAACATCTTTGAGCACGAATATCCGCCCTTATAAAAAGATAAAATATACTAACTTAGAAGACGTTTCCCCATACCTGAATGTGTGAAACAGATTGTTAAAAGTGACAAATATCATGATTTAAGCATGTTGACCTTCTCTAGTGCATATGCCCACGGGGACTTGTGCAACACTTGGAGAGTTCCTATGGAAACTTCTAAGAATCATCTACACAACTATGGGACTTCTCTGTGAGATCAAAGATAAAAAAAGATGTCACAAGAGAGATTATCAATGACATTATGTCTTTCATGAGAGCTAGCATTGAAACACCAGGACTCTAGCATCCCTTTTGAGAGTATTTCTACCCCGACTTGGCCCCAGTCACTGTGAATGTTATCTGGCTGCAAGGCAGCCAGCAGAGAACTCCACTCATTCTATGCTCCTATCAAGCTGATAGTAACTGGATATAGTTCTACCCCAGAGAACCATAGGGTAAAAAAATGGCTGATGCTTAGTGAGCAAGCAAGAAAGTTTCTCTACTGCTAAGTCATTGAGCACTCATCCGGTACAAACATTCCATTTAGCTGCACCAGCTGAAAGCTAGTTAGCTAACTAAGAAAAACAGAAGGTTTCAAGGAAAGAGAAGGAGAAACAGCCAGTCAGCTCTCCCTTTCCCCAAGTCATTCTTCCAGCCAGCACCACCTCTCATCCAGGACAAAAGAAGCATTACTGCAAGTCAAGTTCAAATTTCTTGGAGTGCATGGTAACTGCATGATAGGACTGGGAGAAGTGAATTTTGAAAAAAAAAAAAAAACAGTACAACTGCAGTATCATGCAATTTCCAGAGGAAAATGTACTCACAGTTTTAATAATTAATGTGAAAATGTATATTACATAAGAATAAGCACTGTGGAAAGATTGCTCCATGGATAAGAATACTCGTTGTACAAGCATGAGGAACTGAGCTCAGCACCCTTTATTAAAAAAAAAAAAAAAAAAAAAAAAAAAAACAGGCATAATTGCCCATGTGCTTGTGCTTGTAACTCTAATGCTGCAGAGGTGTTGGGGAAGGAGGAGGATTGCTGGAGATTGCTAGCTGACAGAATAGACCAGCTTCAGTGCTAGACACTGTCTTCAAGGAATGAGTGCTAAGTCAGGGTGCCTCTTCACTCACAGCTCCACACCCCTGAGCATACACATACTCTCTCTGTGTAGTCTCACTCTATTTTTTTCTCTCTCTCTCTTTGCCTCTCTCCAGTTTAGTCTCTCTCTGTCTTTCTCACACACCCATAATACATAAAATAAACAAACAATATGAGTCTGAACATTCTCAGCATGAATATGTCCAGTTAGCCTCCGAAAACTAATTTATCAAAGATTGCAACTGTAATGAAATACATTTTGCATTGTCTAGAATTATCAAATATTCCAAAGGGAGTTATTTGCTCATTATTAAAGAAGGTTGCTCCCAGAAGGTAACATGGTCACATTCTGTAGATATTAAGGAAACAGAACACAAAGAAAGACATTTAAGTTTTGGTTTAAGAGTTAGAAAACTTTGAAATCATAGTTTCTAAAGCAGGCCATGGAAAGCCAATTTGTTAGAGAGCAGCAGTTCTCAACTTGTGGATTGTGGCCACTTTGGGTGTAAAATGACCCTTTTAGCAGGACAGCATATCAGTTATTTATATTAAGATTCCTAACAGAATAAATTTGGGGTTGAAGTTTTTTGTGGGTAGGTTGGTGTTCCCCTCCCTCTACTAGGAGACTTGTCTAGTTAGAAGGTGTCCTCTTTGAACTCTATGGCCTGGCTATTAAGAGTCCTCCCATGAGCCTACCCTGACTTAGGTCTCCAACTTGTCACTGAGATAGCCCAACTCTACATTTCTCTTTTCTCTACAGGTCTTCTGTCCTCTTGTCCTTGCTCTGATCTCCACCCTCTTAGCTCTCTGTGCACACTGTCCTACCTTGTTCCCTCTTTAGCCACTACCTCTATCTTTTCTGTCTCCCCTTCTGAGTGAGATTTCTACATCCTCCCTTGGATCTTATTTGTCATTTATCTTCTTTAGGTCCATGCCTCATAGTATTCTTATCCTGTACTATATTGCTAAAATCCCCTTATAAGTGAGTACATACCATGTGTATCTTTCTGGGTCTGGATTACCTCACTCAAGATGATCTTTTCTAGTTCCATCCATATGCCTGCAAATTTCATGATTTCTTTGTTTTTAATAGCTGAGTTGTATTCCATTGTATAAATGTGCCACAGTTACTTTATCCATTCTTCGGTTGAGGAATTTCTGGGTTGTTTTCAGATTCTGACTATTAAGAATAAAGCTGCTATGATCATAGTTGAGCAAGTGTCCTTCCTGTATGGTGGAGCTTCTTTTGGATATATAACCAGAAGTGGTAAAGCTATTACCAGTTTTCTGAGAAAGTACCAGATTGATTTCCAAATGTGCAGGGGTAAAGATAGAGCAGATGGAGCAGAAACTGAGGGAATGCCCAACCAATGTCTGGCCCAATAAAAGACCTACCCTATGGGAGAGTGCCAACTCCTCACACTATGCAAGATACTCTGCTAAGCTTGCAGACAGGAGTCTGACAGAGTTGTCCTCTGAGAGACTCTACTCAGCAGCACCTAAAAACAGATGCTGAGACTCACAGCCAAACACTGGGCAATGCTTAGAGTGTCTTGTGGAAGAGTGGGAGGAAAAAGAAAAGGACCTGGAAAGTGACGGGAGCTCCACAAGAAGACCAACAGGGCCAACTAACCAGGACCAGGGAGGCCTATGGAGACTGAAGCACCAACCAAGGACCATGCATGGACTGGACCTAGGCCTCCTACAAAGGTGTAGCAGATGGACAGCTTAGGGCTCATGTGGGTCCTTTAATAAGTGAAGTGGGTGCTGCATTGGACAAATACTCACTTGTTAGCTTTATTTGTTTGTTTGTTTGTTTGTTTTTAACCTATCACTCTCACTGGTCACAATTCTCTCCCAGGCATTGAACATCATTCGTCTGGAACCCCGGGGAATCAGACTGAGAACCCTTTCCCCAGGTGATCCCTTCCAGCCAGCCACCCTCTTTTCTTATATTCCATTTGTTAAGGAGCCAGTCTCCTTAACATAGAAAAACACCACTCTCCAAGCAAAGTCCGTAGGCAAAACCCACAGCACATACCAACCCAGTCATCTGCTCCAGAAGGCTGCTGGTTTTTTAAGAAGAAACTAAAAGAATTTCAGGGACAGTTAAGGTCATCTTTATTGTGATTGGTGCAAGTCAAAAGCAAGGATAGCCAAGCATTGATAATTGGCTGGGGCAATGGGGTTGGCGGGAGGGGGGGGTCCTCTCTAAACAGGTTCAAACCAGCCCAAACTGGTGGGTGTCAGGGAAGTTACAAGGGTCAACTCTTGACTTGCTTGCCTCCAGGTGGCCTGCATTCCTGAAAATAAGGCTGCCTAGCACAGATGTCCCGCCCTGAGATAAGATACCATTACATTTTTGTGGTTATCTCCAGGCTATTCCTTGGGTAGGGGATTTTATGGTTTTGTTCCTGGAATTAGTAATCTATATATACCCTAGCTTCTGGGACTGATGAATTTGGGGGGAGGGGAGGTGTAAGCCCTGGTCTTCTCATAAGCGCCATGCTGGTCACCAATTCTGATCTACTCTAATCCTAGTACCTTTGAAAACCCACATAAAAGCAATCGCTTGCCAATCTGATGCCTTCTGGGGAGGCTTCTGCTCCATCAGTTTGTTCCTACAGCCGAGTGCTCAGCCATGTGACTAGCTATCCTCCCAGCAACCACTAAAAGCCTTCTCTCTCCACTTGCTTGCTTTTGATCACTTCCCCCTGGTGGGATTGCCTTATAAAGCCCCAGGAGAAGAAGACATGCTTAGTCCTGATTCCACTTAATGGGCTGGGGTGGGTGGGAAAGGGAGCTCCCATTTTCTGAGGAAAAGGGGAGGTGGAAAAGGGAGTGAGAGAGAGTGGGACTGGGAGGGAAAGAGGGAAGGGGCTACAATGATATAAAGTGAATAAAGTAAATAAAAATTAAAAAGATTCCTTACAGATGCAAAATTGCAGTTATGAAATAGCTACAAAATAATTTTATGGTTGGGGGTCACCACAGCATGAGGAGCTGTACTAAATGGTCACAGCAGTAGCAAGTCTCAACCTTTCTCAACAACACTGTAATAGAGAATGAAGAATACAAACAGAAAGAAATAGAGACAGTGACTGTCAATTGCTGGGAAGCAATGTAGCTGAAGAGGACAGTGGCTTGTCACTGGGGCATTGTTCTGGTTAGTTGTTTGTTTGTTTTGTCAATTTGATACAAACTAGGGTATCTAGAAGGAAGGAACCTCAGTTAAGAAAATGCCTCCCCTGAAAGGAGGACTAAAGGAAGGGGATAGGAAGGAAGAGGGAGGTAGGGTGGGACCATGGGGGAGGGGGCTACATTTGGAAAATAAAATGTATAAATTGAAAATTAAAAAAAAAAAAAACAAATAAAAAAAAAAGAAAAAGAAAATGCCTCCTTCAAACTGTAGGGGCAAGTCTGTAGGGGTATTTTCTTGGTTACTGTTTGATGCAGGAGGGTCCAACCGTTCTGAATCAAAGGTGGAGAGTACCACCCCTCGGGAGATGATCCTGGAAGATGTAAGAAAGACAGCTAAAGGTGAGCCCCGAGAGCAAGCCAGTGCTCACTCCTTCATGACCTCTTCTTCACTTTCTGCCTCCAGGTTCCTACTTCGGTTTCCCTGAATGACAGGCTATATTTTGCAAGCATAAATAAACCCTTTCTTCCCCAGGTCGCTTTCAGTCACAGCAATAGAAAGTAAACTGGGACAGTCATGAAGGTCACCTGAAGCAGGAGGGGATTTGCAAAGACCAGAAAGTCCCTGTGTACCTGAAGGACAAGAGGAAGAAATCTCTGCTCACAACAGTGAGAGCAAGTTTCTAAGATGATGAAGAAAGGAGTTAAAAGATGTTGCCCTTTTTCAAAAATGAGGGAACGCTTAATTTCCATGACAGCTGCTATTTATTTCATTCCCGCTTCATTCAGTGCCTATTACCACACATCTATCCCTGTCATCTCAAAAAGGTGTCACAATGCCTATTTTAAAGATACAAAAACTGAAGCTTAGAAGGTTAAATTATTGTCACAAAAGCAGCCAAGTTTAGTAAGCTCTAAAATTACTACTCTTCCCACTATTCAATTCCAATCTTTTCATTTTTGAAAGAAGCAGACTAGTAAAATGCATATTGAAGAAAAAATATGCTGAGAATAAAAGGGAGGAAATTTAGTAACTTCCCAACCAAGTGATTTCTATTTTTCCTATAAGGAAGCCAGAGTAATTTTCTTAGCACAAGGAAGGAAAACGAAATTGAAAGCTAACAAGGAGTGTAGGTGGACAATCACCCGGGAATATACTCCAGAAAAGCCACAAAATATGCACTTAAAATGGAAGTTTCTTCTCTCTGCCAAAAAAAAAAAAAAAAAAAAAAAAAACACACCACAACGGGGGTTGGGGAGAAAAATTATTTGATAAAGTACCTTTCTTGCAAGCGTGAGGACCTGAGATCCATTCCCTTTTCAATAAGAGCCCTTGTATTGACAGTCGTGGCATGGTGGCATGTGCTTACAATCTCAGTGCTTGTGTGGCAAAGACTGGGGCATCTCTAGGACTCACCGGCCAGCTAGCCTCCCTGGCGAGCCTCAAACTAATCAGGGACCCTGTCTCAAACGAAGGGTGAGCAGCACCTGAGGAGTGATCCTTGATTTGACCTCTAGCCTCCAGATGAAAGTGTAGGCACGTACACACACACCTACCTGTACACCTAATTGTGGGCGGGCACTCTCACACATATTGACCCAGTAATGCACATGTACACACACACACATACACATACACACAGAGACAAAGAGAGGGAGAGAGAGATTATACAATCTGAAATTTCCCTCACTTGGGCAGTCGTGATATTTTTGACATATATGTCATTGATTTGACAAAGTTGTTGTTTTTTTTTTTTCTTTTCTTTTTTTTAATTCTGGGGTTTGAACCCAGAGCCTCAAATACACCTACTCAGAACACCTCAGTTTCAGACTGTGAACCTGACAACTATAAAAAAGTGACATCGGAGCTGGAGTGCAACAAATCAAACTCAGTGAAACTCGGCCACTGCAAGTGCTCTCGCTAAAGATTCAAATCATATTGGTTTGTTGTCCAGAGAATTGATTTATTTCTTCAAGTTTCTCTGAAATCGTTTTGTAAGGATGGTTCAAAAACATAGCTGTGTATTTTAAGGGAATAAATGGTAGAACAAAGCGGGATTGTTATTAACCTTGTAGTCTTTTCATTAGCCTCATCTTCCTGAAGGTAAGAGAAATGGGATGCTAATAAAGTGCTTTCTTTGCATTTTTGCCGACCTAAGAGAAGAAGCCTTTATTTAAATTATAGCTCATTTCATTGCCATAGTGTTGTATATTAGAAATTGATTATCCCATTTCTTCTGTAATAGCGTCATTAAATTTGGGGGGAGCTTTTCTTTTCTTTTTTTAAATAAGAAATAATGGGTTTATGAAAGTGAAATCTTTATTTTTATTGTGTCTACAATTTCAAGTAAAGCATATTGACTATAATTATAGCATTAAATTGAATCTAGGGACAATTATTATTTTCTGAATAAAATGAGATTGCTTACAAGGTTTTTCTTAAAATCAAATGTCATCTATTACCAACTTTCCTAAAGCTTTCTCACATCCACTTCTAAACAAACAGAAAGAGCACTGATTAAAAGTATAACTTATTCACAGCTTTATGTTTTGTCTTTGATTTTTTGCAAAGATTTGGGGTCTTTTGGTTTGCATCTTTGTTTGCTTATGTGTACGTATATGACCTTACATGAATATATGTTCATACTGTGTGTGCAGGAGCCCATGGAGGCCAGAAAAGGTCATCAGATCCTCTGTAAATGGAGTTAAAGGTAGCAGTGAGCCTCCATGTGAGTGCGGGGACCATAGCCCAGGTCCTCTACAGTAGAACTCAATGCTCTTAACAGCTGAGCTACCTCCCTTGCCACATTGTCAGTGACTTTAACATGCACCTTCACTGTGATGGAACTGCATCTGATTTTTTAACTATTTCCCAACTGTTAATAAAGTTATTATGCAAATAACTTGGCAAATTGTTTACCTAAGACCTTAAATAATCAGCTTTAACAAATCCCAGAGATTTGTGTGAAGAATGAAGGCCACAAGGAGGAAAGAGAGGCACAAATTAAATGAAAAGATATTTGTTGGAATAGTAAACATTCTACATAATATTTTTTGTTTTTTACTAACATAAATAATTTTAATTTCCCCCCTTTAAATTTTTTTCATTAGCATAGAAAAGAGTCATTGTCACCTGCTCACATTTACTGTCAGCCTTACCAAGTTCCCCCTCTCTTTTTTGTCCCCTTCTTATCTTGTATCATTTTTAGTCTTCTCTTTACAACTTAAGTGTAACACAAAATAAGATGAAGTTGATGTTTCTGTCCTTAGAACTCAGAGTGTATGGAAAACTTTGTATGTGAGTGAAACCACTGGAAAAGAACATAAGGATGCCATATTAGCATGCTCATCATCAAACGTGCAGGCTGTTAGATGCAGAGGTGCCCAAGTTCTTTCTCTGAATGTTTCCAAGTAACAGAAATAGAAACTGGAGGTGAGGATCCTTATCAAAGCCCTATCTGGGACCGTTATTTGGGCAGATTGGAGGAAATGGACAATTCAAAGTAGGTTTATGCCTTGTATCCCTGATCTCTCCATCTTAAAGTAATAGATGACTTTAAGCATGAACACTCTTTCCCCAAAGAGCATTTAATATACACAAAAGTTTAATCTGCATAGAGTCCCCTTCTTTTGGACAACTGGCTTTTCTTGCTGAATCGCTTTTTCACAGACTGAAGCAAGTACTTTCCTTTAGCCAATTTGTCCTTGCAGCAGGGACATTTTACTTCCCTTATGGAGAGTGCAGCTCATGAAATAGCGGGAGGACACAGGTTCTAACGTGCATCGTAGGTACCACTTAAGGAACAAGAGGGGAAGCACTGCTGGAAAAACTCTTTATCCAAAGGTATCCCAAATACCCTGCCTTTAAGAATGTCCTCAAATGTTTGTCAGATTTCATAGTACTGAAAGAAAGAGAAAGAAATAAAAATACAGTCTGGTGTTCTTCATGCTCCTATTCCTGTAGCAGCAAAGCCGTGGGTTCTAATCTCAGACAAAGAAGATTGGCAAGCAAATATTTATATTTCTGTGAGTTCGAACCCAGTTCCTAAGTCTCTGCCCTCACTCTCCATACATACTACCATGACTCTGAAATCAGACCAGGCTCACTCATTCTTGTGCCCAAGTAGTAGGCTACACCATGCATACATGCTTGATCAGGGAGGAAAGAACAAATCAGTGAAGGATGAGAGAAATTTGGAGAGAAAATAGAACCAAAGAGCCAATTTTCAGTTCTGGAAATTTTCTGTCCACCCAACTAATAACTTTAAAGGAGAAAAAGGAAAGGAGAGGGGGTAAAAACCTCTTTCTCCCAGAAAAGCCAAATAAAAACAAACAAAAACAAAAGCAAGAATCAACTAAAGCCACAGGAATCCTAGTAAACTAGAATTTAGGATTAAATACTTTATCAGAAGTAGTATAACTGTGGTTTTGTGTAGCCCGTGTTTCAATGGTTAATAGATCTAAGCAGTATTTCATGTTTGGAATGGAAGACGAGAAGGAATTATTAATACCTCCCAAGGAGCTGTTGTCTCTAAATGGTGGAACCTATTTTTGGCACCGAGCTGACATTTACCCACAATGTACAGACACTGTGACTATCTGGCATAACATCCAGGGGATGCTGACTTAAGAACTAAATTCTACTCACTTTTTCTGCAAGTTCAAGAAACGTAGAAGTCTTACACACCACATGTGGATAATGTTCTTGGAAACAAGGAGAAAACATCTCGACTATTTGGCTCAAAAGATCTTTATATTTTCAAATCACTTCAAAGTTTATGTTATAAATATGGATTCATCCTTATGAAAAGTTCTGAGAGCTCTGTAGTATGCAAATGAAAGAAATGTGGACCTTCAGAATTGTATTTAAGAATCTGGAGATGTCTTCAGGATGTATGCATATTAGCCCTGGGAGGTACTCAACAATATTAATATTCAAAAGCCTCAGATGTGTGTCTCTCCGTTGGCTGGAAAACCAAGCTGTTTATTACTTTGCTGACAAAGCCCTTACAGGCCTATTCATAGAAATAATAAAAACCAAGAAAAATTTAAAAGGTGGAAATTAAAGACACGCAGTAATTGCAGAAATAAATTCAGGAAGAAGAACTCTATTAGTGAGCTAAAAAGACTCACACAGTGGTGAAAATGTCCAAATAGAGAAATTGCTATTCTCAAGCACTATCTGACACATACATGCTTTTGCCCAAAAGAGTCCTGGTTTGGTTTTGTTGTAGGTTGGTTTATTTGTATTTGATTTCAATTATTGTTGTTGCTTAAATATAAACAGTTTTCTAAAAGAAGGAAGAGAGAGTATGAGGGTGGTAGTAGACCAGTTGCTGGAAAAAGCATCTGCTTAGAAGCTAGGAGACACGTGATGGAGAGGCAATGTCTGAGAGCACTTACTCCATTATTAGAGGACCAGAATTTGGATCCTAGCACCCATACCGGGTAGCTCACAAAAGCATATAGCTCTAGTTCCAAGGAATATGATACACTCATCTGGCCTCCTTTGCCACCAACACCTATCCATCCCACCATACACACACTCACACACACACAAAATGACCATCATAGACTGGGCTATTTGCAGTTGCTTCCCAGTTGGTGGTAATCTTTGAGGAGATTTGGCTTCGCTGGAACAAGAATGTCATTAAAGGTGGGCTTTGAGAGTTCATAGTTTTGACCAACTTCTGAGGTTTAAAGATGAGGGCTCTCAGCTTCCAGTTCCCACCACTTGCTGCCATGGCTCCTGGTCATAATGGGCTCTTATCCCTCTGGGACTGTGAGCCAAAATAAACTCCTCAGTAAATTGTCCTGGTCATAGTGTTTAATCACAGCATCATAAAAATAGCTAACACATACAGACACACACACATAAGTATAATACAATAAGTCTTAAAAAAAATTCCTGGTTCGCTACTACTGTATGGTAACTCTTTTGGTATAATGTTCTTTTGGAATGTATACACCTTACCCTTGTTCATTGAGATGCTGATTTCTCTCCTCCACTCTCTGGTTTCAATCCGGACATTGCATTGTGATACTTACTCTAAGCATCACCTGTCTTAACTTTGTGTAAACATTCCAAAATAAAACAACCAGCCACAATGTCAAGCAATGGAGAGGAAAGAGTAGGGAGAAGAGGGGGAGGAGCCACAGGACAGGAAGGAGTGGGAGGTAGAGGAGGAGCTGGGAGAGGAGGAAAGCTGGGAGAGAGAAGCTGGAGGAGATGTCTTGGAACAACATGAAGGAATGAACCGGACCTAAGATATCACTAAAAACAAGTATAATGGGTGAATCTGAATGGTAGGAAACCATATGGGCTTGGAGGTTTAGGATGGAATAATTATTGCCCAGCATTGTGTTCTAGGTTAACTAAATAAATCCTAGTCTCATGTGGTGATTTGTTTATACAACTCTTTATGATTAACTGCAGCTTTTCTAAAAGATATATCAATAGTAAATATTATTTGCTACAATACAACACAACTCCCTTTCCTGGTTTATCATCTGGTTAATTTTTTTCATGAAGAATCATGGGTGTGATATGTTAGGATGATTTTGTTTTTCTTTCACTTTGTACTTCCAGCTTCCGCAATGGTCTCTAGGCTGAGAGATGCACATGAGGATGAAGTGGTTCAACGGCCACTTGAATAGACCTTTTCTAAGATGTAGAAAAGGTGTAGACCTTTTCTCTCCTTTCCCACCCTTTCCCTTGTGCCTCAAATAGACATCTTTTGGCAGCCAGTGAAATTTTGAATGCTAGGAATGGGTTACATATAATTGAGTTGTTTACTAAAGGGCCTCATGGAAACCCCCAAACAACTTAGGCTGTTGCCAAGTTTATGGGTCACCTTATACACACTGAAGCTAAAGCCCTATTACTGAAGACAGCACCTGCACAACTCACTGAAAACAGAGCAGTCAAATTGATGCCTACCTAGAGCCTTCACCCCATGGACTAAAGTTCACAGTACTAGAAGATAATCTGCAGGTTCTCAAAGAAGAAAGGTAAACACCAACCACAGGGTTAGGCCTGTTCGCTTAACCCATTTCCATTCCTTCTTGAAACCTGAGACCTGCAGAAGCAAGCTCCACCAAGAATCCCACAGCCACCACGGTCACCTGGGATCCAGAGTGGGCTACTGCAACCAAAGAATGGAACACCCATACAACAAAGACAAAACCAGATATTGACAGCAAGAAACACCTCTAAAATCAAAAATCTAGCTCAAAAACACAAACTTGAAGTAAGCTTCCTCTAAAAGCCAGCAATCCTACTGCAAAAGGCCCTGAGGAAAGCAATTTAACTGAAGCACAGGACTAGAACTTCAAAATAAAATTTATGAATATGCCCAAGGACCTTAAAGGGGATCAATGCCTTACTGACGACAGTGAAAACACAAATAGTTGAAAAAAATAATGAAAACATTTCAAGATATGAAAGTAGAAATAGAATAACTAGAGAAAATCCAAAGTGGAAGTGAAACTGAAAGTAAAAAACTCAGAAGGTCAAAGAAAAACTTTAGGGGTCAGCCTCACCAATAGATTACAAGACATGAAAGAAAGCATCTAGTCATGAGGACAAGGTAAAAAATATAGACAGCTCAGTTAAAGAAATGCTAAATGGAAAAAAGAAAAAAATCCAGGCATAAAACTTCCAGGAAATCTGGGACTATGAAAAGATTAAATTTACAAATAATAAGGATGACAGAGAAGAAACAGAGGCCAAAGATACAGAAAACATTTTAAACAAAATGATAAAAGAAAGTTTCCCCATTCTAAAGAAGGTGATCCCTACCAATGTACAAGAAGCATACAGAACAACAAATAGATAGAATCAGAAAACAAATTCACCACTACAAGTAATAATCTATGTACTAAGTATACAGAACAAAGAAAAATATTAATAGTTAGATGGCAAAATGACCAAGAAACATGTGAAGGCATACTCATTAAAATAACACTCAATGGAGACTCTGAAAGAAGGTCCTAGACGACAGATGACAGCCCAGATCACTATACCCAGAGACTCTATCAATCACAATCAATGGAGGAAAAAGTATATTCCATGATGAAACCAAATTTACATAATTTCTATCTACCATTCCAGCTCAACAGAGGGCACTGAAAGGAAAACTTCTATCTGAAGAAATTAATCACACCCAAGAAAACACAAAAATAAATAATGTCAAAACAGTACATCAAAAGAGGTGGGAAACCCACATAACAACAACAAAATAACAGGAATTAATAAGTGTTGCTTATTGAAAATTCTCAACATCAGTGATCTTAATTCTCTAATAAAAATTTACAGATGATACTAAAAAATAGGATCCATCCTTCTGTTGCTTCCAAGAAACACAACTTACCATCATGGATAAAGATGATCTCAGGGTAAAAGAATTATATATACTATTTATTTATATACACTACTTATTTATTTACACTATATATTTATATATATATTTACACTAAGCAAATGAACTGAAGCAGCAAACAGATATCTGGCAAAATAGACTTAAAACCAAAACTAGTCAGGAAAGATAGGAAAAGGTACTATATATTCATTTAAAAAAAAATCCAATAAGAATACACTGCAATTCTTAATATCTATGGATGAAACAGAAGGGCACAGAGGTTCACAAAAGAAACACTACTACATCTAAAATACTATATTAAATCTCATAACGTGATAGTGAGTGACTTCAGTACTTCATTCTCACATGTCATCCTGACAAAAACTAAACAGAGATATACCAGAGTTAAATAACATTATAAATCAAATGTCAGCATCTACAAAAAAATTTCACCCAAACACAAAATAATATACCTTCTTCTCAGCACCTCATGGAACTTTCTGCAAAACTGACCACATATTGGACACAAAGCAAGTCTCAACAGATACAAGAAAATTGAGATAACACCCTGCATCTTATCTGACCACCACAGATTAAAGCTGCATGTCCACGACAACAGAAAGGACAGAAAGCCAACAAACTCATGGTGAATAAACACCTCAGCTGTGAATTAAAAAGGTGTCAGCACAGAAATCAAGATGAAAGGTAAATTCATTTTAGAATTGAATGAAAATGGGACAAGCCTATGGGATACAAAGAAAGCCATTTCACAGAAATTGAAATATATATATATATATATATAAAATCTTCAAACTTATGTAGAAACATAACAAAGTTTTTTTTAAAGTCTTGGATATTAAAAAGAACTCCTGGAGGTCTCACCATCTCAGATTACAAGTTGTATTACAGAGATATAGTAATTAAAAAAAACAGCATGGTATTGGCATAAAAACAAACGCATTGATCAATGGAATCGAGTTGAAGACCCATAAATCCACACACTTGTGGACACTTAATTTTTGACCCAAAAAAAAAAAAATCCAGAAATCCACAGTGGAAAAAAGACAGGATCAACTAATGGTACTTGTCACACTTGATGACTGGATATAGAAGAATACAGATAGATCTGTATCAATCACCTTGCACAAAACATAATCCTAAATGGTTCAAGAACATCAGTATAAGTCCGGATACCCTTAGTATGATAGAAGAGAAAGTGAGGAATAGCCTTGAACTCACTGGCACAAGAAAGAATTTCTGAACAGAACACAGACAGTACAGTCATTAAGATAAGCAATTAATAAATGGGATCTCATAAACCTAAAAAACTTCTGTATGGCACCATCATTCAGACCATGCAGAAGCCTACAGAATGGGAAAAACATCTTTACCAATTTATACATCATATACAGAGTTAGTATCTAAAATATATAAAGAACTCAAAAACTAGACATCAGGAAAACAAATAACCCAATTAAAAAGAACTAAGCAAAAGTTCTCCAAATATGAAACAAAAATTGGTTGGGAAACACTTAAGTAAATGTTCAACACCTTTAGCCACCATGAAAATGCAAATCAAAAATACTTTCAAATTTCATCTTATATGAGGCAGAATGGCCGAGATCAATAAAACAAATGAGAATACATGCTGGTGAGGAGGGAGAAAAAAATGTGATGAAAAACTATAAAAACATTTCTCAATTAAAAACATATACTGTAGATAAAAGACATGTTATTCTGTAAATAATATTGTAAAACTGAAGATCTACCAGCAGAAGAATGAAACTAGATTCACAACTATATATACAAAAAGAAAATCAAAAGAGTAAAAACTTTAATTAAAAGCCTTACAAGATGAATTGTTAGAAGAAAGCACAGATAAAACACTTCAAGATAAAAGCATACACAAGAACTTTCTGAATAATTTAGAAAATAATCTTGATACTTCATCAACAAGGTTATATAGAATTAAATTTACAGAAATTTTTGCCAGCAGAGAGCTAACACCTAGAGTATAGAAACTTGAGAAAAAAAAAAAAAAAAAAAAAGCAACCTACCATTAAATAAGTGGGTAATAAATTAAACAGTTTTTACAAGAAGAGCCAGAGCAGAAGTGGGATGTCTCCACAAGGAGGTGGACTTTATTCATGTTTCTCAGTTTCTTCACTCATTAAGTACATAAAATGATAACAACTTCACAGGAATGGGTTAAAAGACCAATGAGTAAGCCAGTAGCAACTCTAGTTGGATCAAGTGCTGTGGAGTTTTTTAGACAGTATTATTTATGAATCATGTCCAGCCCTCCATGGAACCTGGAGATAAACCCTCCCATTCTAAAATAATTCAAAGTCTTGCTTCTAACGTATAAAATTGGTGGTGAAAGTGTTTTGTGGGGGGAAATGTGAAACTTACAAACATTTCAGGAGAACTATTAGAAAAAACTTAATTTAAAAAATCTTGTACGTGAGCTGGGCATGGTGGCTTATGTCTGTGATCCCAGCACTCAGGGAGGCAGAGGCAGGAGGATCTCTGTGAGTTCAAAGCCAGCCTGGTCTACAAAGTGAGTCCAGAAAAGCCAGGACTACACAGAGAAACCCTGTCTCAAAAACAAAAACAAAAAATGCTTGAACATATAAATAGAACTGGTCCTGCTTTTTTATTTCATTGCTATATAATTTCTAATCTTTGGGGCTCACATGGAAACTTTTCCCAGGGAAAAATAGAGAAGCAGAAGTAACCTAAATGCAGAAGATAATGGGTTCCATTTATTACCAGTTGACTTGGTGCCAGGCACTGTTCTAAGCATTTTGTGAACCTAAGTCCCTTCTCTGAACTCCAAAAGGTTCACTTCAGGCTAGGCTACAGTCCAGATGGAAATCGGTGTGCCCCCAAGCCCCACTTCACTTCTCTCAACGATCCACAGGGCAAGGAGAATGTGGAGCAAAGAACTGGAGGCAGATATCTGCTTCCAAAAATACCGCTGCTTTTGTTACTTTTCTCTAAGTAGCTCAATAACCACAGGAGAGCATAGTGTCAAAGTAGTGGGAAAATGGAGGGAGAGAAAGATAGAAGATAAAATAAGCTAAAAAAAAGAAAACATTTCTTGAGGACAAAAGTTACTTTATATTGAGGGGGATAATAAACTTTATTACATACAAGTATTCTTGCAAGTATTTAGCATATTCTGATTGCTGTTAATTCCACCTTAATGTCTCTTCCCCTCCTGTCTACCAACTCCTTTTTCTACTGATCTTTCTTACATTTGTAACTTTTTATTTTCTTTGCATCTCTCTGAGAAAAAGAAAGAGAAAGAAAGAAAGAAAGAAAGAAAGAAAGAAAGAAAGAAAGAAAGAAAAAGAAAAAGAAAAGAAAACTAGTTTGCTTACTGTTGCTATAATAAACATCATGGCCAAAAGCAACTAGAAGGAAGGCATTTATTTGGCTAATACTTCCCTATCTAAGTCCACCCCTGAGGAAAGTCAGGGCAGGAACTTACGCAAGAAACTGGAGGCAAAAACAGAAGCAGAAGCAGAGACCGTGGAGGAAGAATGCTTAGTGGCTTTTTCTCCAGAGCTCACTTAGCTTGCATATATATATATATATATATATATATATATATATATATATATATATATATATATATATATATATATATATATAACCCAAGACCATATGCCCAGATATGGTACCACACAGGAGGGGCTGGGCCTTCCCATGTCAATCATTATTTCAGGAAATAGCCTACAGACATGCCAATGGGCCAATCTGATGGAAGGAATTTCTCAGTTGAGGCTCTGTCTTCCCAGGTGACTCTTGTTTATCTCAAGTTGACAAAACTAACCAGCAGACTAGGCTTGACAAGGAACATCTGTGTTACCATGTGATTGAAATGAACCATTAGAGCTAAGTGTAATTGCTTCCCCTCCCCCAGAGCCTAATAATAGTCAATAGTTCCCCAGTAAAAGGTAGAGTCTCAGGAGCCTCTTCTCTGTCTGTGACTGAGTATTGAGCAGGTTTGTGTTACTCAGGATCAGTACATGTAATTGCAGTCGCTGCGAGTTCATGATTACATTGCCTATGTGATGCCTAGAGGATTGGATCGCCCTTCCTATTGTCCTGCTCTTACGGTCTCTCTACCCCCCCCCCCTTCATGAGCCTTAGAGACAGTAATATAGGTAACTTGTTTAGAGCCCACATCTGTCACTTATTCTTGGCATCCTGGGCAACCATGAGTCTCTGAATTCACCACCATTCAGTGTAAAGGGAGGCTTCTGATTAGGGTTGAAAGCAGCCATTTTCTTGGGGTGTAAACACAGCTATTTAGACAACAGTTTGATACTGTATCTATTACCTTAACGTCACTAGTAAATTCCGTCATGGAGCCTGTGTCGCTTGAGGCATAGATTTTTTTTTTTTTAAACCAGGTTCAAAGCACAAGGCATGTGTTCCTTTCTGTTAGGAGCAATCTGTTACCTCCACAGCAGTCGTCCAGTATTGTTCATGTGGGCACCCCTTGTCTGGCAGGTTGAAGTGGTAGCTCACGGTTTTCGCTGCTGGATGACACCGGTGATGTCTTTTCTCCCCGAAACTGCCTGTATAAAACTTTCTAGCACTTCGGAAACGAGCCGGCAGTGAACAGGTTTCTAGATCAATTCCAGTTGGATTTTTCTATATCTTGCAACCATGGCATGTGGGATCTTCAGCACGGAGGTCTTATTGCAATAACGCCGAACGGAGAAGTTTCTATTATTTGGAAGGGCCTCTGCAGCTTCCCAGATGAACAACTCCTATCTCTGAGACTTCTGTTTCATACCCTTCTGCTTCCAGGACCAAAACTATCTCACCGTGCAGACTATCTCCTTCCAAATTATTTTTTATACTTTTATTGAGTTGGAAGATAGTAGGTTTCTGTGTGGCTTTTTCAAACCTCCTTCATCTAGGTTAACCCTTCTCCTCCCAGCCCCTCATCGTCCTTACTCAGAGACTCTTGAACTCTGCTAAAATAACAAACATCATCTAGGATACAGGGGAACATGGCAGAACTATAAAGAAGCGAAGCAACAGTACTTTCTCTTTTTTCTTTTTCCTTATTCTCTTTTTAAAATTTTTTCTCATTTATTTATTTTATTCACTTTACATCCTTGTAACCCCTTCCCTCTTCTTCTCTCTCAGTCCCACTCTCTATTCCTCCCCTTTCCTCCGCCCATTTTCCTCAGAAAAGGTGAGCTCCCTTTCCCATCCACCCCAGCTCATAAAGCTGCATCAGGACTGAACATGTCCTCCTCCCCTATGGAGGCCAGAGGAAAAGTGATACAAAAGCCAGCAAGTGAGTCTGTGTCCAATGTAGTCCTCACTTCCCTGACTAGAGGATACGCATGAGTCCTAAGCAGCTCATCTGCTATATCTTTGTGAGGGTCCTAGATCGTTTGTCCACGGTCCTTGGTTGATACTTCAGTCTCAGCAACCCCCACTGGGCCCCGGTTAGTTGGCGCCCTTGTTTTTCCTGTCATTTCTGCATCCTATTCTATTTCCTCCCACTATTTCCCAAGACTCTATGCATCAACAAATGTTTGGATTTGAGTCTCAGCATCTGTTTTGAGGCGCTTCTGGGTAGAAACTCTCCAAGGACAACTTTGACAGGTTCCTGTCTGCAGGCTTAGCAGAGTACCCTTCATAGTATCAGGAGCTGTCACTCTCTGATTGGGTGGGTCTTTGGTTGGGACAGGCTTTGGTTGGGTATTCCCTCAATTTCTGCTCTTTCTGCTCTATCTGCTCTATCTGTATACCTAAGTATCTCCTAGGCAGGGTAAATTTTAGGTCAAAGTTTTTTTTTTGTAGGTGGGTTGGTATTCCTGCCCTTTACTAGAAGACTAGTTTAGTTGGAGAATGTCCTCTTCAGTCTCTGCAGTCTCTGCTTGAATCACCTTCATAATCTCCCAGGAGCTTACTCTGACATTGATCTCCAGCATATCACAGAGATGTCCCCACACTCAGTTTCTCTGTTCTCTATAGGCCTTCTGTTCTCTTGTCCATGCTCTCCTCAGATCTGATCCTCTTAACTCCCTATGCCCCCTCTCCTATCTTGTTCCCTCCCTTCAGCCATTACCTCTATATATTCTATCTCCCCTTCTGAGTGATATTTATGCATTCTCACTCAGGTCCTCCTTTGTACTTATCTTCTTTGGGTCTATGCTCCATAGTATGCTTGTCTTGTGTTATATGGTTAAAAGCTACTTAAAAGTGACTATGCACCATATGTATCTTTCTGGGTCTTTTTTCCTCATTCAGGATGATCTTTTCTACTTCCATCCATTTGCCTGAAAATTTCATGATTTCTTTGTTTTTAATAGCTGAGTAGTATTCCATTGTGTAAATGTGCCTCAGTTTCTTTACCCATTCTTTGGTTGAGGGACATCTAGGTTGTTTCCAGATTCTGGCTATTATGAATAAAGCTGCTATGAATGTAGTTGAGCAAGTGTCCTTGCTGTATGGTGGAGAGTCTTTTGGGTATATACTGAGAAGAGGCGTAGCTGGATCTTGAGATAAAGTTATTCCCAATTTTCTAAGAAAGCACCAGATTGATTTCCAGAGTGGTTGTACAAGTTTACATTCCCACCAGCAATGGAGCAGTGTTCCCCATTTTTTCACATTCTCGCCAGCATGTGCTGTAATTTGAGATTTTTATCTTAGCCATTCTGAATGGTGTGAGATGAAATCTCAGAGTTGTTTGATTTGTGTTTCCCTGATGACTAAGGATGTTGAGCATTTCTTTAAGTGCTTCTTGGCCATTTGAGAGTCCTCTGTTGAGAATTCTCTGTTTAGTTCTATGCCTCATTTTTTAATTGTGTTATTTTGTTTATTCGTGTTTGATTTCTTGAGTTCATTATATATTTTGGATACTAGTTCTTTGTTGCATGTAAGATTGGTGAAGATCGTTTCCCAATCTGTAGATTGTCTTTTCATTCTATTCTCACTTTTTTTTTTTGCCTTACAGAAGCTCTTCAGTATCAAGACATCCCATATATTAATTGTTGATCTGAGAGCCTGAGCTGTTGGTATTCTGTTCAGGAAGTTGTCTTCTGTGCCAATGAGTTCAAGGCTTTTACCCAATTTCTCTAGCAGATTTAGTTCATCTAGTATTGTATTGAGGTCTTTGATCCACTTGGATTTGAGTTTTGTGCAGGGAGATAAATATGGATCTATTTGCATTTTTCTACATGTGGACATCCAGTTAGACCAGCATGATTTGTTGAAGATGATGTCTTTTTTCCATTGTATGGTTTTGGCTCCTTTGTCAAAAATCAAGTCATCATCATAGGTTTATGGTTTTATTTCTAGATCTTCCATTTGATTCCGTTGATCCAACAGTCTATTTCTACTCCAGCACCAGGCAGTTTTTATTACTATTCCTCTGTAGTATAGCTTGAGGTAAGGAATGGAAATACCTCCAGAAGTTTTCGTTTGTTTGTTTGTTTGTTTGTTTTTTATTGTATAGGGTTGTTTTAGCTACTCCAAGTTTTTAGTTTTTCTATATGAAATTGGGAATTGTCCTTTCAAGGTCTGTAAAGAACTGTGTTGGTATTTTGGTGGGGATTGCATTGAATCTATAAATTGTCTTTGATAAGATGGCCATTTTCACTATGTTAATCCTACTGATCCACAAGCATAGGACATCTTTCCATCTTCTGATATCTTCTTCAATTTCTTTCTTCAGAGACTTGAAGTTCTTGACATACAGGACTTTGACTTGGTTAGAGTTTACATCAAGATACTTTATAGTATTTGTGGCTATTGTGAAGGGTATAGTTTCCCTAATTTCGACTTCAACCTTTTGTCATCATGTACAGGAGGGCTACTGATTTTTTTTAAATTAATCTTGTATCCAGTCACTTTTCTGAAGCTTTTTATCAGCTATAGGAGTTCTCTGGTGGAACTTTTTGGGTCACTTACATACACTATCATCTCATCTGCAAATAGTGATACTTGACTTCTTCATTCCCGATTTATAGCCTCTTGATCTCATTTAGTTGTCTTATTGTTCTAGCTAGAACTTAAAGTACTATATTGAAGAGTTATGGAGAAAGTGGACAGCCTTGTCTTGTCCCTATTTTAGTGGAATTGCTTTAAGTTTCTATCCATTTAATTTGATGGTGGCAATCAGCCTGTTGTTTATAGCCTTTATTATGTTTAAATAAGGGCCTTGTATCCCTGATCTCTCCAAGACTTTCATCATGAAGAGATGTTGGGTTTTGTCAAAGGCTTTTTCTGCATTTAATGAACTGGGGAGTTTGTTCATATGGTAGATTATGTTGATGCATTTGCATATGTTGATCCATCCCTGCATCCCTGGGATAAAGTCAACTTGATCATGGTGGATGATGTATTTGATGTGTTCTTGGATTTGGTTTGCAAGTATTTTATTGAGTATTTTTTCATCAATGTTCATGAGTGAAATTGGCATGAAATTCTCTTTCTTTGCTTAGTCTTTGTGTTGTTTAGGTATCAGGGTGACTGTGGTTTCATAGAATGATTTTGGTAATGTTGCTTCAGTTTCTATTTTGTGGAATAGTTTAAGGAATATTGGTATTAGCTCTTCTTTGAATGTCTTTTAGAATTCTGCGCTGAAACCATTTGGACCTGGGCATTTTTTATTGGGAGACTTTTGATGTCTATTTCCATAAGAGTTATAGGTCTGTTTAAACTGTTTACCTGATCTAGATTTAGCGTTGGTAGGTGAATCTATCCAGAAAATTGTCCATTTCCTTTAGATTTTCCAGTTTAGTGAAATATAGGCTTTTGAAGTAAAACCTAATTATTTTTTGGATTTTCTTAGTGTCTGTTGTTATGACCCCATTTTTGTTTCTGATTTTGTTAATTTGGATACTCTCCCTATGTCTTTCAGTTAGTTTGGCTAAGGGTTTGTCTATCTTGTTGATTTTCCCAAAGAACCAACCTTTGGTTTCATTGATTCTTTGCTTCCAATTGATTTTGGCCCTGAGTTTGATTATTTTTGTCATCTACTCCTCTTTGGTGTGACTGCTTCCTTCTGTTCTACAGCTTTCAGGTGTGCTGCTAAATTACTAGTATGGGGTCTCTCCAATTTCTTTATGAAGGTCCTTAGTGCTATGAACTTTCCTCTTTGCACTGCTTTCATTGTGTCCCATACTTTTGGGTATGTTGTGCCTTTGTTTTCATTGACTTCTAGAAAGTCTTTAATTTCTTTCTTATTTCTTCTCTGAGCCAGTGGTTGTTGAGTGGGGACTTGTTCAGTCTCCATACAACAGTACTTTCAAAGTGGGAGGAACTGCATGATGGACATTTATACTAGCCTGCAAATTAATGGGCCCAGATGGACTTAATAAGGAACTGTCCAGACTGGGTCTGCTCATTACAAGGGCTAAGACAATTGTGCAGGACATGAACTACCCTTTATAAACCAAGTCCTG
Organism: Psammomys obesus; assembly: GCF_907164565.1. Classification (NCBI taxonomy): domain Eukaryota; kingdom Metazoa; phylum Chordata; class Mammalia; order Rodentia; family Muridae; genus Psammomys; species Psammomys obesus. The sequence goes on from NW_026596147.1 coordinate 3,878,592, forward strand.
CTTCTGTTTTTCTTCACCTTGAGATGCAAGAGACTCTTTGCACCTTTGATAGTCCATGCAGGAAGCAGTAGTTTAGGTGGAAATTGCTAGAAGTCATCTTCTCCAATATTGCTGTTTGAGACATCATCCTTTCATGCTGTCCTGAAACTCGTTATGTAAACCAGGTTGACCTTGAACTCACAGAGATCCTCCTGCCTCCCACTACTGAGTGCTAGGATCAAAGGTGTACACCACTGTGCTGAGCAATATTAGGTTTCGATGTAACATAAGTGTCAGCATGAAGAACTGAGCCTGGAATTATGTCTGTGGGTTCCCAAACAAGATGAAGAATGGTGGAATGTTGCCCATACGCCAGACATCTCTCAGAGAGAAGAGTAGGAGTGGGACCACTCACTACCCCAATCAGGCTTGGATCTACTCAACTCGATAGAGACAAAAGCCAAGTTATGACAAAGCCAATGACGCTTCTATTTCCTCCAGAGAATTGACTTCTGGGTAATCATATGACTGGCAGTCGGCTAATCTGACTAAGACTGGAATGTCCCTGCCCCCACTGCAACACTTCCTCCCTTGCTGAGCTTTTTCCTCCCCTTCCCCTTGACTTGAGCTATATAAGCCAGTTGTGCCATTTCAATAAATGTGGTGTCCTCTGGAAGAAAAAGAGAGAGAGAGAGACAGAGAGAGAAATAAAGAGAGAATAATATATTTCTCCTAGATTTTTGGAGGTGGTTTTAAAATAACCAGTCCATCAAAGTAAAAGGTAATCACATGAAACCAGCCAAATAAAACTCAAAAGTTGTGAGCCAAACACCATAGTATATAACCATAATCTCAGAACTGGAAGGGTTGTGCAGGAAGATTCCAAATTCAAGGCCAACCTGGCACTATATGGGTAGATCAATTCTGCCTTTAAATTATAAGCATCTTAACACTAGCAAACTACAGTTGTGTCCTAACTATGGCTCTTTTGGAGAATTTTTGGTAATTTTGTGTTTTTCTGAGTATTTTAGAAACTAATCATAATTTTTCATGTATTATGAGTTTAAATACAATATAGTACATGAACATATTTAGTGAAATAAACTGTAAGTCACATTGAATACATTTTCTAAAATCTGCATTGCATCGCATAATGTGCTGGCTAGTTTTCTCTTAACTTGACACAAGCTAGAGTCATCTGAGAGAAGGGAGCCTCAACTGAGAAAATGCCTGCACACAGATAAGTCTACAGGGTTTTGCATTTTTTTTATTAGTGATTGTTGTGGGAGGGTCCAGTCCATTGTAGGTATGGGCACCCTGAGCTCTACAAGAAAGCAGGCTAAGAAAGTCATGGGGAGCAAGGAAGTAAGCAGCATTCCTCTACAGCCTGTGTCAACTCCGGCTTCCAGAGTCTTGCTTTGTTTGCATTATTGTCCTTGATGAACAGTGATATGGAAGTGTAAACCAAATAAACCTATTCTTCCCCAAGTTGTTTTTGATCAGTGTTGGGAGTTGGTCTGAACAGCCATAGTAACCCTCACTACGACATATAATTAACATCAAATAATGTTCTTCTTGCTTTTCTTAATTATGTGTGTATATGTACATGTCTGTATGTGTGTGCATGTACGTGTGTGTGTGTGTGTGTGTGAATTCAAGTGCCAGCAGAGACCAAACGAGAGTTCTGGGTTCTCTAGAGCTGTAGTTACAAGTGTGTGCAAACGGTCATGTGGGTGTTAGAAACTTAACTTGAGTTATCTGCAACAATATCAAGTGCTCTTAACCTCTGAGCCATCTGTTCAGCCCTGCCCTTATCGCTTTGATCAATGAAAAAAAAATTAAACTGGAAGGAAATAAACAATAGGATATGTTTTACTAATAGCATATTAAAGACCGATAAAATGATGTCTATTATGCTAGCTCAATGTATAAAATTGTCAAAGGGAAAACAGCTCAAAAATAGAAAGTGAAACACATAAACGCATTTATAAAACATGAAAGCAAATGCAAATTAAAGTACATTCCCCTTTCAAATCTCTTCAATTAGGAAAAGATATTTTAAATGATAATATCTCATGCTGGCAAGGGAATAAAGAAATGGTACTCTCACACATCTCTGATTGCATTTTTAAATGCTCCAACACTTTAGGAAAGTGATTTGGCATTATATTAAGTCATAAAAATATTTCATACTTTCTGTGCCAGATCCCCATTTATGTAAATCTGCCTTAAGGGAATACTCCAAAACATGAAAAATGTTATAAATTGAACTCAGCATTATTTATTATAGCTACAAATAGAAAAAAAAATAATTAAATTCTCAATGATAAAACAACTGAAGTTTCAGCCCATTTAATCATAAGGACATCATGCATACCAATAGAATTAATCATTGTAAACACTATGCAGCAATAGCTAAGGTGCTAATGGCATCAATAATAAATGGATAAAACTCCTTACATTTTTGAGGCAATTATAAAAATAAATTAATACAAAGAATGTGACTATTTTAAAAACCCATATTATTTGTATAATTCTACAAAAATAAGTTTATATTTGTAGGACAAGATCAATGTGTTTACTAAATGGCCTTAAATAAATACTTAAGCATAATGGAGTTTGGTTTTATCTTTGTACAAATTATTTATAGACATAAAGCACCTTATAAATTCTAAATATAACTTGTAGAATGTTTCAATTATTTTTAAGAGCTTAAGCAAAGATCAAGTATAATACATTTGGAAATTTCAAAGAACTTTTAGTTTTCCACATAGTAACTTGGTCAAGAGAAAATTGAATTCATAACATACTGCTTAAAACTGTAAACAAAATTACTTCATAGCAATTCTCATGGGATCTAATCAAAGTAATCCTTAAAGTTATAGCCCTAAATTTAAATGTGTTTACTTTAAATATATAAGCTAAGTATTAACCAAAGAATGCTTTGAACAAATACCTTAAGTAGAATGAATTAAGGAAACAAGAGATAGAAAAGAAGAGAAGGGGGGGAGAAGGAGAAGATGACAGAAAAGAAAGAGAGGAGGAGAAAAAGTAGAAGGAAGAAAGAAAAATAAGATGGAGGGAGGGGTATGGAGAGAGGAAAGAAGGGCAGGCAATTCTGTCAAACTTTATAGCAACTAATATCTAAATCTAAGATCACATACAAAGGAAAATAAAATATATGTATAAAGTATAAACCCTTTGGTATTTAATCTAGTAGAAGTTAGTAAATTAAATTATTTCCTGTACTGGGTTTGGAACCCATTTTTCCTTTTCTGCAACTGTCTTCAATAATGAGCTGTTGTGAAAGAAAGAAAGGCTTCATCAGACCTGCACTGCCTAGGTTTATGTAAATTTGACACATCAAAGAGAAAGGAGTCTCAACTGAGAAAATGCTTCTGTAGGATCAGACTGTAGACAAGCTGCCTGTAGGTTGGTTGATGAGGAAGACACAGCTCATTGTCGGAGGTATCCAAGGGGAAGGTAATATGTGTCTTTCTGAGTCTAGATTACTTGAATAACATGATAATCTCTGGTTCCATTCTATTTGCATAGAAATGACATAATTTCATCTTCTTAATATTTGAATATTAGTCTGTTGTGAAGATGTACCTAATTTTCTTTTTATACTCAAGTTGGTGAGCACTGTATTAGTTACTTTTCTGTTGCAATTATAAAAAATACATTATCAGAAACAATTTATAGAGAGTTTATTTTGTCTTAAGGTTGTAGAGGTATGAGTCCATCATAGTGAAGACTCACGACATGCAGCAGGCCTGGTGACAGAAACAGGAAGCTAAGGACTGATAGCGTAAACTGGAAATGGCAGTAAGCTTTGTAGTGAGAATTTTGGTTGCATTAAAAACCCAGTTATGTTATGTGACTATGTTTTTGTTTTAAAACCAAGTGTGGGATATGGGCTGTCTCAGATTGTCCACAGCAGCTAAGTCTAATGTGCCTTATGCTCTGGCTGGAGAGGGATCGGTGCCAGTTGTAGACTGTCTAATTCTAGGAACTCTGGAGTGGGTATAAATGGTTGAGCCCAGAGAAGGAGGGGAATACTACCAAGAAGAAGAAGGCTGCTGCTTGACCCCTGCTGCTCCCAGTTGCTGTTGTTGGAGACATTCTTTCAGTAAAGACTGGACTTCTCCCAAGGAACCCAATGAGACTAATCAACAGAAAGAAGTCTAAAGAGACCCATGTCCCTTTTTCCATCTAATCTTCTTTCTTGCCTACCTAGTGTTGGGGCGTTCGAAGGGATTAGGGTGAGATAAACATTGGAAGGGAGGTAGACAGAAGAACCAAAATGAGGTATAAAAAATAATCGACAACAATGCTTTTAATCTCAAAGCTTATCCACAGTGAAAGACATGCTTCCTGCAGCAAGGCCACCACCTAAATCTCTCCAGACAGCACCACAACCTAGGAAACAAGTGTTCAAAGGAGCCAATGCTGTACGTTTCTCATTGAAACCATTAGGCTGATTCCATAATGTGACTACTGTGAAGAGTGAACAATAAACACAAGTATGTAGATTCCTCTGTTGTGTGCTCACTTGCGTCCCTTCTACTCTATAGCCAGGAGTGGTCCAGCTGGACCAGTAGCACCTTCATACTGAATCCTCTAAGGACCCTACATAATGGTTTCTGCAGAAGCTGAGGCCAATTTGCTTTCCAACCAGCAGGAAATAAAATTTGTTTGTTTGTTTGCTTGCTCTTGTTTTCTGTTTTAGCATGTTTTTGGGTTTTTGTTTGTTTGTTTGTTTGTTTTGAGAAGTTGTTTATTTTCTGGCTCTCTTGCTAGCCGTTGTTATTTGGAATTTTTTCTTTCTTTCTTTCTTCTTGTCTTTCTTTCTTCTTTTTTTCTGATTTGTTTGTTAGTTTGTTGTTTCTGTGCTTTTTGATGGCAAGCACTATGGCTGTGATGAAATAAAACCTCAAAATAATTTCTACTTGCATTCCCTAATGACTAAAGAAGCAAAAATATTTTATGTGCTTATTGGACTTTTGTATTTCTCTTTTGAGCACCATATTTAGTTTGCTTGTGTACTTACTGATTGGATTATTTGGAGGAATCTCTTGTCAAATGAATGGCTGAAAAATACAACTTCGGGGTTTTCTTTTTATTTGTTTGTTTGTTTTTCTTTGTTTTACTTCTCTGATGCTTTGCCTACTCTCCCTTTCCTGTGTTTCTCAGTATTGAGATAACTTAGTGTCTGTGTTTCTTTTTTTTCCCCCTTGAATATCAATTAAAATAGGCATTGAGACAATTCCTCCTTCTACCATAGTTTCTTAACATATCCAATTTACTTGTTCTACCATCTGAACTTCAAAGTTCACAAAACAATGTTTAATTTGCTTGTGAATAGTCAGTACCTTTCAATACAGAGCTCAACAGATACTAAGTATTTAGCAAGGATTTGCAAAATAAATGAATAGATAAAATTAATCTTATAAGTCAAATTACAAGCTTTAAAATAACAAATATTACTTGAATTTTAAAAAATGTTTTCTGAGTTGTTTTTAAAAAGAGTATATAATGGATTAAAGAATATATTTTTAAATAGGAACTAATTTATATGTCCCTAAATACAACCATTTATTTTTTAAAAATCCACAGAGATATGTCTATATACCCAATAAAATGCCTAAAATTAAGGCAACTGACCTATTAAGAGCTGCAAAGAACATGGAGGAAGTGGAATTATCATGTACATAGAGAAGGGGAAGTATAAACAAATGGAAACTTGGAGAACAGTTTTGTATTTCTTTATAAAGAAAAATATATATGTACCATAGGACACATCCAGAATATTTACATATAAAAATAAAACTGCCTATCCATATAAAATTATATATACAAATATTTTAACCAGCTTTGTAGAAAAAGAGATTTAAAATTTGGTGTGATAACTTACTATAGAAAGCTTCATTGAACCTTTAAAACAATGATAATAAGATATATAGCTCTATTGTTGGTATAGAAATCAGGGGAGGCTTTTGGGCTTTGTTCAAGATAGGTCCCTGACCAGGAGAGGTCAATAAGAATTCACAAGACAAATGTATAGATACTCTGTCCCCTGAACTTAGGTGCACACTCCTGTAATTGGTTTTGCCCAGGAGACATACTGTAAGCAAAGATATTTGGTTTTTGGAGTTGATATCAGTGAGTCTGGCTGAAAGGATGGAAGAATGGAATATCTGAGAAGAAAACATCAATCTGAAATTAAATCTTCCTTGACGCTGCCCTGAGTAACTTACTCTTTCCTTTCAAGAGGCAGATGACCGATAGCAAACCGACAAGTGCATGGATTCGTAAATAAATCTGCTCCTGTGGCTCCAATTTATGCCTTTCCATGTATTCTTTCTGATATTCTCGGACACAAACCCATAGCTGATGACTCTGCAGCATTAGTCTACCGCAAATATATGTCTGAGCATTTAATTTTCCCTTTGTACCTCTATATGGCAGTCAAAATTATTTATTCCCTGTAAGATTCCAAAAGTACACATGCAAGGTACAGAATGTTGAAACAGTAAAGCAACTAAATATAAGGTAAGTGACAAATATTGGAGCAATGCAGAGATAAACAAACAAAAGGCTTATAATTAACAAGCAAGGGGGAACATGAATGTTATTTTCTAAATAGGTAACCCTTTAAATGCAAAGAATGAGTGTCTTGGTCAGGGTTTCTATGGCTGCAATGAAACATTATGACGAAAAAAAAGTTGAGGAGGAAAGGTTTTATTCGGCTCCCACTTCCACACCACTGTTCATCCCTAAAGGAAGTCAGGACCGGAATTCAAATAGGGCAGGAACCTGGAAGCAGGAGGTGGTAGAGAGGCCATGGAGGGGTGGTTCCTATGGAGGAGTTGCTTCACATAGCTTGCTCAGCCTCCTGTCTTATAGAACCCACGACCTCCAGGGCAAGCATGGTACATCCACGATGGGCTGGGCCCTCCCCAGCAAACACTACTTAAGAAAATGCCTTATAGCTAGACCTTATAGAGACTTTTTCTCAACTGAGGTTTTTCTCAGCTGATTCTAGCTTGTATTGAATTGACATAAAACCAACCAGTACATTGATTCATAAATGAATGGATGGATGGATAGAGGGATGGATGGATGAATATGAATGAATTAGTTAATAGATGAATGAGGGAACACTATGAATATCCCTTGCAGAACAATTTTAAAAAGTAATAAACCACAAACATGCAGTATGGGTAGTGACGTTTTTCCTAAAAGTATCGTGGAGAGTAACTCTACAATGGGTATGAATAGCTTTAAAATAATAGTTCTCTGAGATGATATTTATGATCATTTACAGATCTGCCGCTTTTGAGGTTTTTAGCCAAAATCCATGGTTTCTACAGAATTTTGCTTCAAGAAGTCAACCACTGTTTCTTTTAAATTGTGTTGCCTAAGTAATACAGCCCTTCAATTTAAATATAGAAGTTGTACGCAGTGAGAAGTCTCAGAAGTTCAGCAAGGAGTTGTCATTTTCTTCTGCATCTTGCCAAATAGTTCAGGTGCTTCTCAAAAAAAAAAAAAAAAAAATGTTTAAGTGTAAATTCTTTTCTGCTTTTAGAGAAATGCCCATACATCATGAATGTTGTTCTGTACTTTGTCTCTATCTATTTCTCTTAGAGGTTTGCCTATGAGTGACCTAGATACTTTCTTATTTTGTTAAGAAAAGTACAAATGTGACTACCGATTGTGCTGGAAGAAAAGATGAAAACACCAAGTGCAGTTGACAAATCAGGAAGCATAGTGCTCTAGAATGTAGGGGTAAGGTGTTAAACATGCTTGCTTGAGCTAAACTAAGAGAGAGTTTGAGTCAGAACAAAAATTTTATTTTACTGTTGGCTTATGAATCTTTTAAAAATGTATGATTGAGTAATCAACTTACACAAGCATTACATTGATACCTTCTTATTAAATGAGTTGAGTTTTGAGAAAGGACTACTCCTGCCTTAAAGTGTCCAAAAGAATAATCACAGGTAGACAGACAGTATGCATGTATATGTAAATATACACATATATAAACTGAGAACTCCAGATGCATATGCAATGTATCTTAATCATATTTACTCTTTCCAGATCCACTCCTCCCAACTTCATGTCCTCTTTTTCTTTTTTCTATAATTTTTATTTAGTTTTATCTTATGTACATTGGTATCCAGATCTCCTGGATCTGGAGCTACAGACAGTTGTGAGCTGTTATGTAGGTGCTAGGAATCAAACCCAGGTCTTTTGGAAAAGCAGACAGTGTTCTTATCCACGGAGCTATCTCTCCAGCCACCCTCCCACCCCTTTCCTTTCTAAAACTATCTCGCTGAATCTGATTTGTGCTACCATATACTCATGAGTGTTGGGCCATCCATGGGAGTAGACTTAACCTACAAAGAGCTGCACATAAAAACAATTAACTCTCTCCCAGAAACCACCAACTCCCAAGAGCTCCTCAGTTAGGGCTGAAGGTCCATGATCTCATTCTCCTCCACGTCAAAATGTTGATTAACTTGATCGTCAACCAAAGCAGCTGTGAGTTCATGTTTGTAGCAGTCATGTTGTGTCCAGAAGACATCCTTTTACTCTGGTCTTTCTCAACCTCTGGCTCTTACAATTTTCTACTGTTGTACCCAAGTCATGGAGGGATGGACGTGATACAGATATTCCATTCCTGACTGAGCATTTCACAGACACTTTGATTGTTTGTTTCTATGCTAGCCACCATCCAATCCACGCAAAACACGAATCCTCAAATTTAATGGTTCCTTTCATCACCGTGCTTCTTGTTTCAGCAAACTAAGTTTGTTCAAGCCTTCCGTTTGGAGCTAAGATATAACTCAATGGTAGAGTACTAACTTGGCATACCTGAGGTCCTGGGTTTAATCCCCAGGATTAAAAATAATTAAAAGTCCATTTTACATAAAATGGACATTTCTGTCCACTTATTAACTCTCTCTCCACAGATCAAAAAGCAATAGTCAATTTTTGAGAGTCATTTTATTAAATGAATGAATAAATGAATCAATAATATAGACCAGAATATATAGCAAGCAGTGAAAGTGAGGATAGTATAAGATTTCTTAGAGATGATGTTGGCTGGGTTTTCCAAATTGCAATATAGAGTTGAGATAGTTGCTGATTTTTTCATATGCCCGAGCAAAAAAATGTGCAGTATCAGTTGTTATAAAGATGAAATACATATATATGCACACACCTGCACATGCAGATACATAATGCATTCATATATGTCAACATTGTGTCATTCTACATATAAATACATTGCTTACAAAGTATGTATACACTCTTATAGTTTCATTCGTTAATTCACAGTGATGATTTAGATGATTTATAATGAGGAGAATTGAAGAATTGCTTAATGATATTCTGAAAATGAAGAAATAAGACTCTAAAATCAAAACTGAAAAAAAGGCAATGTAGCAAAATAAAAATAAATATAATTTAAAATTAAATGGACAAGCTTACATACTTTTTAAAAAAGCACAAGAATGATTGGCTCACCTTGTTTTGAAAACAACTACAGCTAAAGATTTTATCTGAAAGAAAACAACTAAGCAGAGTTGCACATAAACAAACAGACAATAACATATCACAGACAATTAAGCACAAAAATAAATAGGAGTGCAGACATTAATATCAGGCTACATTAGATTAAAAGCAAGATAAAAGAGAAGATAGGCAATTTGTAACTCTAAAGAGATTAATTCACAATAGGGAATGTAAGTCTAATGAATCTTTATATTTTAATCTCATACACTCAGCAAAAACTGTAAAAATCAATAGAAACATAATCATAATAAAAGATAGTAACACGTTCACCCAGCCAGTAATAGATCAAGGGGACCAGAAATAATAGATACAACTGAGTGAATATCATTATGGAAACAGTTTTGTTTATGTGTGTCAAATTCTAGAAGGTGAAAGAAAACATTTAATATAAAGTGTACTTCATCCTACAACAACTTCACTGATTCCCTAAATGAAATACTACTACATTCCTTATTCAAATTGTAGAGACAAATTAGAAGTATTATTCCCATAAAATAAAATATTTTGAAAATTTACTCTTAAAAATGTTCTAATTCAGACAGAGAGTCAAAACTACATGTGAAAAATAACTGCAAACTAGTAATGACAGAATTGCTAAAAGTAAGGTTTACTTATAGAGAAATATGTTTTTTAACTATGATTAATAGAGTAAAAAATACTTCTTCATTCAAAACAACTGTGTAAGTTTGATGTAGTAGAACATGACTTTAATCCCAGGACTTGGAGCCTTTAATTTCCAGCACTTGTGGGAAGAGGCAATTGGATTTCTGTGAGTTCAATGGCCACCTAGTCTACATAGAGAGTTCCAGGAGAAACAAAATAAAAAGAAGCCTTTAAGAAGTAAAACATTCTAAAAAATAAAAAACTGGGAAATAACTAAAATAATAGTTAATATATTATAACATATTATTAACTCTTAAATTGTTTTCAGTCATACTGTTAAACAGTAAAATGAGTTAAATAACTAAGCTTAATTAGTTAATAACTAATTCTTTTAAATACTTATTAATTTTAATTAAAAGGTTACTTTTAATATTCTAGTTTAATATTTATAATTTACTATTAGTGTTCTGTATTTGTATCATTTCAGCCTTTCCTCTTTCCCCTCCAAATCTTTCCATGTGCCTTTCCACTCAAATTCATGGTTCTTCCCCTTTAATTTTTTTTACACACACGCACACACACACAACTACTGATTCCACTTGGTGTACATTTAGGACTGACCGCTTAAGACTGAATAACCTCTCAGGATGCTCAGCAGCCTTTGAGGTAGGACTTGCTGAAACTTCCTTCAACCATGGTGGCCTGTCAGCTAGTATTGTAATTACGCTGTACTTGTTTAAACAACCGTATTTTTTGAGCTTTTATAGGTACAACTTCCCTGTCATGTCTAGGAAAAAAGACCCTATCTCACAACATATATCCTTCTTCAGGCTCTTTCAGTCTTTCTGTCTCCTTTCTCATGATTCTTCCTGAGCCTTAGGTTTGGGGGTTGCAGGTAAATGTGTGAATGGGGTCAGGTACCCACAGTCACTTATTATCTGCAATTTGAGCAGTTATAGAAACCTGTAATAGCCTTCACTGGCTTCCATAAGAGGCATCTTTGATAAGAGCAGAGAGCTACACTTATCTATAGGCAGGGTATGTATGTAGAATTGAGTTAGAAAATATACTGGTTTAGAAAAATGGCAATTAGTAGGTTCTCCTCTAGAGTTCATGACCTCTGCAGCCATTCATAGTGACCTAGACTTATAGCATCAGGCATGAATTTCCTCACATTGAGCAAGCTTTTAGTCCAATTAGACAGCTATTATTTTAGCCCCAAGATAAAAGTGGCACTATTGAACAGTTGCGAAGACATACAGCCAGGCTGGTCTCTGTTGTGGTTCATAGGCTTTATATCTGGGTAGGATTATTGATTGGTTTTCTTTATTGGCAGCTTGTACAGCACCTTCTGTTACCATGAAAGCTAATCTTTAGGAAAAAGTCTTTTCAGGTCAGTTCCAGCCTCTGAACTGTAATATTTCCCTTTTACAAAGAATGTTTTGGTTCTTGAAAGACTGAATTAAACAGAGTTTGTTCTCTCTCATTTGGAATTTCTGCTCAGTATCATACATAAAAATGTGCAGTATACGAATCTTCTTTTTCTTAGTGTAACTGAGATGCCATGAGGAAAAGGAAGAGAAAGAAGAAGGGAAGGGGAAGGACAAGGAGGAGGATGATAAAGACAAAGATGAGAAGAAGGAATAGGAGGTAAGAAGAGGAGGAAAAGGGGGTCAAAAGAAGAAGGGAAAGGAAAGAATCTGCTGAAAACATATCTGTAACTCCTTGGCTCAAAATAAAGTCTTACAAAGAAGAGTTATTCATGAGAAGATATGAAGCAAACAATCTCTTAGGACTGAACTGCAACAATTAGCTCTTCATCGTATCAAATTGTATCATTTAAAATGAATTCTGTCCAAGTGTTTCTTTTGATTGCTTTGCTTTCTGTGTCATCCTGCTGAGGACAAAGTAAACTGAGTAAATTTTGTTTTGTTTCATGTTTTGTTTTACTTGAGATAAGGTTTTCCTATACAGCTCAGGCTGGTCTTGAACTCATGGCAATCCTCCTGCTTCAGCATTCCAAATGTTGGGATTACCACAATTCCAGGCTTAATCAAGAAAGTTTTAATACCATTCCTTAGCTCAAGTAGGCATAAATAGGCAGCTTTTAATAAAGTTGGGATGAACGTGATGGTAAAAGACACAATACTTCATATTAGACAGGCAATTTTCTTAAGTGCATGCCTGTAGGTGGCCACTTCCTCTCAGAGTAAAAATTCTGTAAGGGTTTGGGTACCATCCAGTCTTCTCTTCCTCTCTCCTCTTTCATCTCGTCTCCCTTTTCTCCTTCCCTTTCCTTTAATTCCTGTGACTGAAGTATGTTATATCCACATGTTAATACATCACGATGAAGCCCATTATTTTGTATAAATAGCATATGTCATCAAAACAATTAACATGGGGTAGAGATAGTTCTCAGCCATTAAGAGCAATTACTGTTCCTACAGAGGACCCCAGTTCAGTTCACTATCAAAATTCCTACTGCCAGGAAACAAACAATAAAATGCTGACAAAGATGTACTAAAAATGAAGCCTTACACTAGTAGGGATAATGTGAATTAACGATGATATCACTATAGACATCAGGATAGAGATTAACCAAAAACTTAATAGAACTTCCAGGTGATCCAGCTACACCACTCCCAAGTACACACCTAAAGAATCAGAAATAGGACTGGAAAGATGCCCAGTTAAGAGCACTAACTGCTCTTCCAGAGGTCCCAGGTTTAATTCCCAGAACCCACATGACAGCTCTCAACTATCTGTAATTCCAGTTCCAAGGGATCCACCTTGCACAGACATACATGCAGGCAAAACACCAATGCACATTAAAAAATTAGAAGAAATCACTTAAAAAAAAAAAGAATCAGAAATAACTGCATGCCCATGTTTATCCTGGCCCTCTTCAAACCAGCCAAATAATGGATTCAACCTAGGTGTTGATGAATGGATGAAGAAAAGTAGGTATTTGAGCTGTACATTTGTGTTGTCCTTCTACCATAAAGAACAAAATCCTATCTTCGATGGGAGAATACATTGAAATAGACAACATGAAAATAAAGGAAAGGGAAAGGTTCATCAGCAAGATGGCTTAGAGGGAAAGGGTGCTTGCTGCCAAGCCTGAGGCAGCAAACCTGGGAGTGATTCATGGAACCCACATGGTAGAAAAGAACTGACTCTTGAAAGTTGTTCTTTGACCTTCGAACGCATGCTTTTCAGCAAACATCCACAAGCTAAAAATAAATAAAATATAATCTTAAAAATCTAACACACACACACACAAATAGAAAACAAAAAAAAATAACCTTTTGCTGAGACAGGTTAACATAAATATATCCCAGCACTCAGGAGGCTGAGGCAGGAGAATGTCAAGTTTGAAGCCAACCTTAGCTACTTACTGAAAGTCTGCCTCAGAAGAGACTAAGGTGGGAGGGAAGAGAGGGAGTGATTGAGGGAGGGAGAGATTAAAGGAGGAAGGAAAAATTATGAAGGAAGAGATAAAGGGAGAAAAAGGAGGTAGGGGGAGGAAGGAAGGAAGGGAGGAAAAGAAGAAAAGAAATAAGGAAAAAGAACATGGTATGCAAAATTTGTAAAGCCCGGCAATATTTACACCATTTTACATGCTGCTGCAAATTTTGGTGTGAAGAAGGTAAGACTGATTTCCAAACCTATACTAAGCAGTAGAAGAATGCCAGAAGCATGTTGATGAGTGCCCTGAGGTAAATTAGCCTGTAGTTGGCTAGAGTCTCTCCAGGAACAAAGTTTCATATACAAATGGTAAAACATATTAAAGCAGTTGTTTTAAAATGCTCAGATTCTAGAAGAATAAAACAAGCTACATGAAGAATTGCAAAAGAGACACAATGCTAATTACAAATCCAACTTTGATTAAATCTGAGAGATAGGGAAAAAAAACCTCTGAATCTGAGCTCATACTGAGAAGTTCAAAAGGCACTGGGACACTGTCAGGAGAGATGAGCAGAGCAGATGGAGATGAAAAGACAGAGGAAAATGTGTGAAAAGTTTATTTGTCTGTTTTTGTTGCTGTCTCAGAGGTTTATTGCCTCTGTCTGCTAACCTAGGCCTAGTCCCGGAAGCTTCTAGCCTCCATACAACCTTACCTAGGCTAGTATGTTTTCAGCCTCTTAAACTTACTGCTTAATAAGCTCACCCTTTCTTGTTCTTACTGCGCTCTGGGCTGGCTGATTCAACTCAGCTGTTCTGGCTCAAACTCCTTTCCCAACTGACTTATTCAGTCTGGCTTCTCTCTTGACCTATGAATTGCTTGGCTTGGCTTTAAACTAACTCCAGCAATCTGCTCCAGTCTTCTGCTTCGTTCGCATTCTCTGGCTCACTACATCTTCACCTGAGTTCTCTCTCTACAACCTGTCTCTCTATGTCTGCCGCAGTAAAACTGTTCCCCTCCCTCCACCCTCTTTGAATTGCCCTGTAAGTAGCTTCCTTTCTTCTGTCTTCTCCTGAAAGGTGGGCTTATTCACTTTCTTTGTCTGTCACTCAATTAGACATCACTTTCAAGCATGGGTGCTTCCTTCTGCAAACTAAATTTACCTTCATTGTTTGGGATTAAAGGCATGTACCACCAGGCCTAGACCTAAGCTTTTCTCTACTTGATAGTTGCTCTGTACCAGGCTGCCCTTTAACTCAGATCTGCTTACCTCTGTCTGCTGCATTAATGGCGTTTGTAACAGGTGGATCACACAGACCTAGGTCTTTGGATATGATCTCTTGCCAGAGCAGCCATGTTCTGAACTGCTCTACAGGACAGAGCAGTTTAAGTACATGCCTTCTGACAGGTGACAAAGAAAAGTAATGAGATAGTATAGGCAGAAGTAGACAGAAGGCCAGTTGTTCAAATTGATCCTGTGGTTTGGTATAGAATGTCCCCAAAGGCTGAGTCAACACCTGGAGTTGCTGGTGAGAGCTGATTGAATGATAAGGTTGCTCCTGTCACCCATGAATTCCACTGTTGCTTCCTGGCTGAATACACTCTTAAGAGACAGGGCTCTTATTCTGCAGAGGTCCTGGGTTCAGTTCCCAGCACCAACATGGTGGCTCACAGACATCTGTAACACACATTCTAGGAGATCTAATGCCTCCTTCTGACCTCTGAGGATGTAAGACACATATGCGGTGCATCTCTAGACGTGCAGACACTCATACACATAAAACAAAATAATTGCTAAAGAGGCAGGGCTTAGCTAGAGGAAGTGGATCACTGAAGCAATTCCTTTAAAGGCATATTTTGTAACCTGCCCCATATTCCCTGATTTTCAACGGTGAGAAGCCTCTTGTATTTCCCACTTCCATCTGAGTGTTCTTCTCCCCTCTTGCCCAGGGCAATGAAGCCAATTGACTCTAGACTGTGATGTCTGGAAATGTAAGCCAAAATATTCCTTTCCTGTTTTACGTTGGTTTCATGGGTTTAAAAACAAAAACAAAACAAAAACAAACAAACAAACAAACAAAAAAAAAAACTGCCTCACACAGCTGTCTAGTCCCAGCGTATTTCTAACGTGAGTACATGGTGACTCCGGTGTCACTCTCATTTCTTCATCTTTCTTCTATTAAACCACTGGAAGGGAAAAAAAATCATTGACAGGAAAAGAAAGGTCCACAAGAAAACACAACCAACAGTCTAACAGTACCAGTGAAGAAGCGAATCCCAGACCAGCCTTTGGCAGAGAGCATCCCCGTAGATGAGGCAAATAGAAAGTCCCCTGATGGCGCAGTCTCTCCAAGTTCACTCCCCTCCGGCTTTCCAGAGCCTCAGGTTTCCTCTGAGGCTTTGTTAGTCAGGAACTTAGCAGCAGCTGAGCAGAGTAATTAAGACAGTGCTCTTCTCGCTCGACTTTGGGCAGTTATTTTACTTTTCTCAGGTTCCGATGCTAATCTGTAAAAGAGATTATGTGGATGAAAGTAAAGAGATCCGAAGCAGCTAGTGCGGGGTGAAATAAAGTGTGTATTCGGTAAGCGGCACCTGTAATTATTGCTTTAGAATAGTGCCCTGGCATCAACCACATGGAAAGCCTTCAGAAACCGTACTCTTCACCTCTAGTTGAAAGAACGGGTCTAATTTTAGAATAGGTGTCTCGTGGTCTTGATTTAATTTTCCTGGTACCAAGCCAATCCCTTTTCTTTGCCCACTGCCTGCCTTTTTAAAACTGCAGCCCAGTGGTTTTTGGACCCAAACATAGGAAATTCTAATTCTTAATTCCAGGCAGGGACCACACAGTACTACATTTAAGTTTTTAAAAAAATTATAGGAAAGCCTGGCACATAGCCAGCATTAGAGACCACTGCAAATGATCGACTATTCTAGGATCCTGTCGCTTCTTCAATGCAATCATTAAGCTGAAACAACATTTGTGGTGTGTGGAGTAGATAATAGCTCAGCTATTTTAGCATTAAATAAGGAGAAGTTTTTAAACAGTCTTTAAAGGATTTGGCTGTTAGCAGTTGCTAGCGTCCTTGTGGAGTCCAGATCAGGCCTGTTCCATGCTTTAGCTACAGATCATTTCACACAGTAAAGGTCTACATCCTCAGAAGCAATCCCACTATCTTATTCATACTTCAGTGCCTCTGCTGCTACTTCTTTGCTTTTCTTTCCCAAAATTAAAATTTCCTTTTAAAACAGACAATGGATATACACAAAATTAAAAACTCCAAAAATGCATGTAAATTTCTCTTTCCGCACCTCAGCCTTCCAATTTCCCTATATAGAGACAGAACACCTCCCTTGTGGGGAGGAACCTTACCAGGCCACAGAGGAAGACAATGCAACCAATACTGATGAGATCTGATAGGCTAGGGTCAGATGGAAGGGGAGGAGGACCTCCCTATCAGTGGACTAGGGGAGGGGCTTAGGGGGAGAAGGGGGAGGGAGGGTAGGATTGGGAGGAGACAAAGGAGGGGGCCACAGCCTGGATATAAATTGAATAAAATGTAATAAATGATAATAATAATAAAGGGAGAAAATATACTTTCAGAAATATCTCATGTATGTGTGAACATATTCTTCCACAGTTGTGGAGTATGTTATACCTCTTCATATGACAACGTATATTGAAGACTTTCCTGTTCCATCATATGTAAAAATGCTTCATCTTGTAGGTTAGGGACAACATTTATATAGTCAGTTTCCTTATTTTAAAAAAAAATCACTATTTTTAAGTGAGATTTAGTGACCTACGCCTGGTGGCAGAGATGAAGCAGGAAGATTGCCCTGAGCTTAAAGACCTCTTAAGCTACATAGTTACATACAGGCCAGCCTGAGCTACAGAATGAGATACTGAATCAAATCCCTGTATTACCAGTGCTGAGTCAATGCCCAACACTTCAAAGTGCTTTCTCCTCTTGTAGAGGAGCCGAATTTGGCTCTCAGCAGGCACACCAGGCAGCCTACAACTAAAGCCTGCAACTTTAGTTCTGGGAGATCCTACGACCATTTCTGCTCACAGGAGTCGCTGCTCACACGTGGTGCACAGAGAGACATGCTGGCAGCATGTTATACACACACACACACACACACACACACACACACGCACAAACAGTTAAATAAATTTTTAAGGCACTTGTTAACACACACAATCAACCACAAGATTTAAATCCTGGAGAATTCAATATAGTTTACTGAGATGTTGTTCTGCCTGCACAGAAGGAATTCAAATAGCTAGATAAACTCTGGTTCTTTCTAGTATGAGCTACAAAGCAAGTACAAAAAAAAAAAAAGAAAGAAAGAAAGAAAGAAAGAAAGAAAGAAAGAAAGAAAGAAAGAAAGAAAGAAAGAAAAAAGAAATGAAGAAAGAGAGGAAAGGGCATGGAGGAGGTAGGGGAGAGAGAGAAAGAGGAGAGAAGTAGGGAAAGCGAGAAGGAGGAAATGTGAAAACGAAAGGACACAGTTAAAATACTAAAAATCCAAAAATCCTGTGTATGCTGTGGTGAGAAGTAGAAACTTACACATTGGGACAACAACTTCTGCTGAGAAATCCTGAGATGAAAGTTCAGAAATGGGAGCTAGAGGGATGGTTCAGTGGTTCAGAGCACCCGGGATTCCAGGGTTCAATTACAGGAACCCACAGCTCACACATCTATAATTCCAGTTCCCAGGGAACCAACACCTTCACAAAGCTATGCACAAAACACCAATACACAAAAATAAAAATAAATAAATATTTTTTTAAGTTCAGAAATGACAAGTCAGTGAATCTACGATTCAGAAAACCTGATCTCGTACACACATTTTCTCCGTGTCAGCCCTACTACTAATGTGCGAGGAAAAAAAGAGGTTTTCATCTTCCACACTTCACAATGCAAAGATATTTTTAAAACCAGAAAATCTCTTGAAAACAGAGTACCAAAATTCCGAAAGCAGAAAGGGAAGTGGTGTATAACTGCACAAAGCACCCCAAAAAGACAAACACTAAAATAGAGGTGGCAGAAGGCAAAAATGCGCTAATTTCTAGTGCAGAAAGCCTAAGTCTTGATCTTTCAGTGGCTTTCAGTCAGGAGAATTAAATGTGTGTGGAAGTTGCTTCCTGTGGGCCTCAGGATACATGGAGGAAGAGGGACAGAGCAAAAGCGATGAAAGAACTGGAGAATGTGGAGGAGAGCTAAGAAATGCCGGCCTCTGCACACACCACGGCTATTACACACATGAACTCACAGAAGCCGTGCTTTCCAGCAAAAGATCAAACCAGTAAAATTAAAATCCATATATGGAAATACACACATAAGACCCACCCCTACCTGAGGAGCTATTGTCGGTTGATGGTTGCCTACTGATAGCTACCCTTACCCCCAAAAAAAGTGATTATTCTTTCCTTAGCAGCCATTAACAGTCATTAGTTCCTCAGCGAGGGGTGAGATAGCAGTACATCCCTTCTTCATACTAGAACTTCCTATGGTAGGCAATGGTATGGGATCATGACTGAAGTATGAGGCCTAACAATGCCAACCTTCACCCACAGAAAAATGACACTGTCTTCCTCAGCAGCCGTCAACCGCTCACAGCTCTTCAACTTGGGTTGGAGCATCAGGACCCCAT
Source organism: Psammomys obesus (assembly GCF_907164565.1). Taxonomy (NCBI): domain Eukaryota; kingdom Metazoa; phylum Chordata; class Mammalia; order Rodentia; family Muridae; genus Psammomys; species Psammomys obesus. The sequence goes on from NW_026596147.1 coordinate 3,897,820, forward strand.
CCACCAACAATGCTGGGGAAAGAGACGTGCTGAACTGGAGAAAACTGGGGAGAGAAAGTAGAGCGTAAATATGATCAAGATACATTGTGTACATGCATGGAATATTCAAAGCCTAAAATAAAATAATATTTTCTTTATTAAAAAAAAAATAAGGCCAGGTGTGGTGGCACATGCCTTTAATCTCAGCTCTTGGAAGGCAGAGGCAGGTGGATCTTTGTGAGTTGAGGTCCAACCTGGTGTAGAAAGCAAGTACAGGACAGCCAAGGCTATTACACAGAAAAACCTCGTCTTAAAGAAAAACAAAAAACAAAAAAAAAAAATAGAGATTTGTTTCTAAGAAGCTCAAACTCTGTCTAAGCAATACCTAAACCTTCATCAGAAGCCTACAGAGTTCTTTGCTATAGAATGTAAAATAGAAGACAGATAGCAATAGATGGGGTGCTGCCCTGATGAAACAGATCATGATAAAAAGAATCATGCATGGCAAGCCTTCGTCCAGCACTTGCATGCAGAATGGCGATTTTGTGTCCAGAATTTTGTCTTCTTAACAGATACTGTCTATTTTTCTGAGAAGCTGGATTTATCCAAGGAAGAAAGCTTAAGACTTACTCAAGTGATGCTCTGTCAAATCAGCCAAACTAAATCACTATGGTAAAGATCACACAGCCAGGTCAATCAGCTTTCCACATCCAAAGCTCAAGCATAAGCGGCCATTCATCTCCAGACTAGTGGAGAGCCACTAATCTAAAGAACAACAAAGAATCCAATAAATAACTCGGAGAAAATTGAGATTGTGCAAAATGACAAAACTCTTTAAAACTATCATTACCTTCTGAGAAATAAGAGTCTGTGCTATATCCATGACAAACAAATGGAAAGGAAAAAGTGACCAAAGGAGAGGGAAAGAAGGGGGAAGAAAAGGGGTGTTTGTCTGGTATGTTTAATCCAATCCCATTTATAGCTGCTTTAAAAAATGAAATACTTTGAATAAATGAAACACATGTTTAGAATACTTATACGACAAATGTTATAGAATGCTGAAGAAAGAACTTCTAGGTACATGGGGGTATGTGATTTTCATGGATTATAAAGCTCAATATATCACAACATTCAAGTTGTTTTCATAGTTTATAAATTTACTACCAAAATCACAGGAAGGATTATTGGTTTTATAATTATAAGCAAGTATCAAGTTACTTGGGAAGGCAAAGGATCCCTAGTCACTATAACAATTTTTTTTAAAAAAAGGAAGAAATAATATACACTTATTATGTAAACTACAATAGTGAAATTATTTGATATTCATAAATGGACAATTACATTGATCAATAAAAAAGAACAGAGAAGCCTAACAGACATACATGTAAACATATATGTATGTTAATTCTTGGAAAAATAAATGGAAAATCAATCAAGTAAAGGGGACAATTAATTCCAGGAGAAAAGTCAGACTTTTCAACAAGTGGTATTGAGGCAGTAGGACACCCATGAACAGAAATAATGAACTAAATAAGCAAGCCTCAGCTCAAACCTCATATCATGTGAAAATACCCAGTGTTGATTAGAGATGTATACAATAATCCAAAATAACAGTGAGAAAAAAATAAGTCTTTAGTGTTTCGCAATAGACAAGAAAATTTTTCTTAAGAAAAGATTATTTTTAACAGAATAAATGAAAAACAAAATGTCAAGAACTAGAAATTTAAAGGGAGAATTAATAGGAAATTAAATTTATATTTTCCATAAAGTTGTACAAGAATATAAACCCATTATAGGAAATAGTTTAAAAACTTGAAAACTCAACCAAGAAAAAATTAGTTTAGAGTCCAAAAATAAACTAAAATGGAGGATATAAAAAATAAAGGAAGTCATGACAAAAAGAAAAGTAAGTCCTAATTTGGCCTGGATGGTTTAGGATAATCACCTGAGCAGTGAAGCCAGCTGCTTCCATTGGTGGGTCAATTTTGCCATCACCTGCAATGTTTGACGTGTCTAACTGTGCTCCTGTACCGGATTGTCACAACAGCTCACATAGCGTGCAAGTGTGATGAGCTTAAAGAAAAAAGATTGCTTGTCATTCTGGTAAGAAGCTGGAAGATGGCCCTAAGTTCTTGAAGTCTGGTGATGCAGCCCTCTTTGATATAGTCCCTGGTTAAGCCCAAATGTATTGAAAGTTTCTCAGATTATCTAATGAGTCCTTTTGCTGCTCTTGACATGGGGCAGACAGTTGCTGCGAGTGTCATCAAAGCTATGAACAAGAAGGCTACGGTGCTGGGCAGTTACCAAGTCTGCCCAGAAATCTCAGGAGGCTAAATGACTCTTATCTCTGACAAAGGACACCCCAGGCTTAACCAGTGGTGGAAGATCAGTCTCACAACTTTTGTCTCAACTGGCCATTTAAATTTAATAGTAAAAGTCTGGTTCATGATAACAGTTTATCATATATCCTTGAGAAGGAAAGGAAAATGTTTATGGATCATTTTCATTTTTTTGTGGGGCAGTTTTAAGTTATCAGTTTTCAAAATCAGTACTTTTTGACAGAAACAACTTGATGAAAAATCTGTCATAGAATTTTGAGGCCCACTAAAACAAGTTTAATGAGGAAAAAAAAAAAAAAAAGAAAGCATGTAATCAAAGACCATGAGTTCTAGATCATTGTACAGTGATAGCTAAAAAGAAAACTCAGTGGTTAAAAACACATGCTGCTTTTACAGAGGACCTCCAGGAGATTCAAAACCTCCTACCTCTGTGGGTCTGAGGTACACACATGATGTACAAACATATATTCAGGCTAACCTTCCATAGCGGTATATATATATATAATATATATATTATATATATATATGTATATATATACTAATATATATATTATTATATATACATATATATGTATAATTTAAGAGCATAAACTGGTGCCCAGACCAATGAAAACGACATATTCATGCCAAAAATATCATCACTTTTTTAATTTCTGTGCACTAAAAGCAGATTCTAGATATTTCTCAATAGAAACATCATGTAAGTTTTTATTATGTGAATGCCAAATGAAGCATTTATTTAAATGCTACACACCAAATAACTATAATTTGTGTATGCTCCCCTACTACCTTTTATGCTTTTGTACTCCCAAGTTCTATTTAAGTAATCTGAACACAGAAAAACAAAAGAGTTCTGTTTTTATAAAACGAACAAAGAAAGGTCTTGGTAGTCTCAGCAATTAAATTTAGACTTATAGTTACTTAATAAAGATCTAAATAGAGAAGGAGACAATTCTCCTGGTGATGTTTTAGAGTTTTCTGTGTAGAATTTTTCACATTATTGGTTAAAGTTATTCTAACTGGAGGTTGAAGAGATAGCTCAGCATTTAAGAGCATTTATTGCTCTTGCAGAGGACTCGGGCTTGGTTCGCAGCACCCATACTGAGCAGCTCACAGCTGCCTTTCACTCCAGTTCCTGGGAATCTGTCACCTTCTTCTGGTCTCTTGTGACACTGTTCACACATACAGATAATCAGGGACACATATATACACTTAAATAATTTTTTTAAATTTTAGAAGTATAGTCTGACATGAAATCAAAGTATGTGTATGTGTTGTTAAATATGAAGTTTGGACATTTAAATACATATCTTAGAATGTCATAGGTAGAGACTCTGTGGCCTGCTTTGTGATCATTTTCTCCTGGTGAGCCGGCCTTCACAGGCCGCAGGGGAAGATGATGAACCTAGTCCTGATGAGACTTGATAAGCCAAGGAGAGTTCGGTGGGGGGACTCCCTTTCTCTGGAGAACAGGGGAGGGGGCAGTGGGGGGAAAGGAGGGAAGGTGGGACTGGAGAAAGAGGAGGGAGGGGCTACAATTGGGATGTAAAGTGAATAAATAAATAAATTTTAAAAAATAATATTGGGGGTGGAGAGATGCTTCAGTGTTAAAAGTACTGTCTGCTCTTCCAAAAGTCCTGAGTTCAATTCCCAGCAATCACATAGTGGCTCACAACCATCTGTAATGTGATCTGATGCCCTCCTCTGGCATGCAGGTTTACATGATGCAAATAAAGCACTCATATACATAAAATAAATAAATAAATAATTTTAATGAGACAAAAACTGTTCATCTAAAGAAACCACTCTACAAAATAAATGACAACCACAAACTTAGAACCATTTCCAAATAATTGTATCAAAGCATTTATATCTAGAATATGAAAATAACATATTTATTTTAAATAAATATAAAATAACATATTTATTTTAAATAAATAAAATAAATATTTTAAACTTATTTTAAATAAGTTTAAAAACACAAAAAAAATAAAGACAGACTATTTAGATGGCTATTCCCCAACAAAAATATGAATAGGCAGCACAAACATGAAAAGCTCTGAAAAATCATTAGGCATTAGAAAAATAAAAAATGAAATTAGGGAAAAAAAAACACCCTTCACAATAGCCACAGAGGACATAAAGTACCTTGGTGTAACTCTAAACAAGCAAGTCAAAGACTTGTACAGAAAACACTTTCAGTCTCTGAAGAAAGAATTAGAAGATATCAGAACATGGAGAGATCTCCCGTGCTCATGGCTTGGCAGGATTAACATAGTCAAAATGGCCATCCTACCAAAAGCGATGTACAGATTCAATACAATTCCCATGAAATTAGCAACACAATTCTTTACAGACCTTGAAAGAAAAATTCTCAATTTCATATGAAATAACAAGAAACCCAGAATTGCTAAAACAATCCTCTAGAATAAAAGATATTCTGGAGGTATCTCCATCCCTGATCTCAAGCTGTACTATAGAGCAACAGTAATAAAAACAGCAAGGTACTTGCATAGAAACAGAATGGTGGTTCAATGGAATTGAATAGAAGGCTCAGAAATAAACCCACACACTTATGGACACCTGATCTTTGACAAAGATGCCAAAACCACACAATGAAAAAAAGACAGCATTTTCAACAAATGGTGCTGGTCTAGCTGGATATCTACATGCATAAAATGCAAATAGATCCATACTTATCACCCTGCACAAAACTAAAGTCCAAGTGGATCAAAGACCTCAATATAAAACCAGACACACTAAACCAATTAGAAGAAAAAGTAGGGAAGGGCCTTGAACTCATTGGCACAGGAGACAACTTCTTGAACAAAACACCAACAGCACAGGCCCTGAGAGCAACAATTAATAAATGGGACTGCATGAAACTGCAAAGCTTCTGTAAAGCAAAGGACACTGTCATCAAAACAAGATGACAGCCTACAGATTGGGAAAAGATCTTCACCAACCCTATATCTGACAGAGGACTAATATGTAGACTATATATAAAGAACTCAAGAAGTTAAACAGCAACAAATCAAGTAATACAATTAGAAAATGGGGTACAGAGATAAACAGAGAATTCTCAATAGAGGAACATCAAATGGCAGTGAGACACTTAAAGAAATGCTCAACATCCTTACTCATCAGAGAAATGCAAATAAAAACTACCCTGAGATTTCACGTTACACCCATCAGAATGGCTAAGATCAAAAACTCAAGTGACAACACATGCTGGAGAGGTTGGGAGAAAGAGCAACCCTACTCCATTGCTGGTGGGAATGTAAACTTGTACAACCACTTTGGAAATCAATCTATTGCTTTCTCAGACAAATAGGAATAGTGCTACCTCAAGACCCAGCTGTACCACGTCTAGGCATAGATCCAAAAGATGCTCACGTACACAACAAGTACATTTATTCAACCATGTTTGTAGCAGCTTTATTTGTAATAGCCAGAAGCTGGAAACAACCCAGATGCCTCTCAGTTGAGGAACGGATACAGAAATTGTGGTACATTTATACAATGGAATACTATTCAGCAATTAAAAACAAAGAAATCATGAAATTTGCAGGCAAATGGTGGAATCTAGAAAAGATCATCCTGAGTGAAGTTTGCCAGAAGCAGAAAGACACACACGGTATATACTTACTTATAAGTAGGTATTAGACATATACTATAGAATAATCATGCTAAAATCTGTACACCTAAGGAAGCTAAGCAAGAAGGAGGACCCTGGGTAAGATGCTCAATCTTCATTCAGGAAGGCAAATGAGATGGACATTGGAAGAGGGAGAAAACAGGGAACAGGACAGGAGCCTATCACAGAGGGCCTGTGAAAGACTTCATTCACCCAGCAGGGTATCAAAACATATGCTGAGATGCATAGCCAAACTTTGGGTGGAGTTCAGGGAATCTTATGAAAGAAGGGGGAGATAGAAACACCTGGAGGGAACAGGGGCTCCACAGATGGAGCAACAGAACCAGAAAATCTGGGCACAGGGGTCTTTTCTGAGACAGATACTCCAAACAAGGACCATGCATGGAGATAACTTAGAACCTCTGCACAGAAGTAGGCCAAGGCAGCTCATTATCGAAGAGAGTTCCCCAATAATAGGACCAGGGACCAACTCTGACATGAATTTATAGGCTGGCTCTTGGATTATCTCCACCTGAGGGAGGAGCAGCCTTGCCAGGCCACAGAGGAAGACAAAGAAGCCAGTCCTGATGAGAACTGATAGACTATGGTCAGATGGAAGGGGAGGAGGTCCTCTCCTATCCCTATCATTGGACTGAGGGAGAGGCATAGGAGATGAAGAGGGAGGGATGGTGGTATTGGGAGGGGATGTGGGAAGTAGCTACAGCTAGATACAAAGTGAATAAATTGTAATTAATAAAATAAATAAAAGAAAACAAAAAGAAAAATTAACACAAGAATGAAATGCCACTATAAACACACAGAAATTAAATATATTGGCCACACAAAGTATTGATCAAGATGTAAAAGAAAGTAAGACCTGGAGAGGACTGGAACTCCACAAGGAGAGCAACAGAACCAAAAAATCTGAGCACAGGGGTCTTCCCTGAGACTGATACTCCAACCAAGGACTATGCATGGAGATAACCTAGAACCCCTGCACAGATGTAGCCCATGGCAGTTCAGTATCCAAGTGGGTTCCATAGTAATAGGAACAGGGACTGCCTCTGACATGAACTGATTGGCCTGCTCTTTAATCACCTCCCCCTGAGGGGGGAGCAGCCTTACCAGACCACAGAAGAAGACAATGCAGACACTCCTGATGAGACCTAATTGACTAGGATCAGAAGGAAGGAAAAGAAGTCCTCCCCTATCAGTGGACTTGGGGAGGAGCATGTGTGCAGAGGGGGGAGGAAGGAAGGGATTGGGACAGGAGGAGGGAGGGAACCACAGGATGGATACAAAGTGAATAAAGTGTAATTAATAAAGAATTAAAAATAAAAAAGATGTAAAAGAAGTGTAAAAAATCTATACATATATATTTATAATATGTTTATATCTTATACATGCCGTTTAGCAGGTTTGTGAAACCTGACTCTGAACAAAATGTGTATGTGTTTCACACACAACAATATTCACAGCCCATTATTCACAATCTAATTTTCTTTAAGTGACTCTTTTTAGTGCATCTATGGGGATATTAACAGCTTTTACTAGATTTATCTCCTGTCTAGGTGTGAGGTGACTACAATCATATGTATGTACGTGCTTTTCTTATAAATGTATTACGTTCAAATTATCCAGACTCTTCCTTGCTAATGTAGAGAGAGGCAGATTTTTACATTAATATGCAGAGTCTGTCCTCAATGATTTCTTCTAATAATTGTGGGACTATTTGATTTGTGTATTTGGGGAGGGTAGAGATTTACACATGGACAATAGCACTTTTTCTGCTGAAGTCTTGATCCCTATACTGGTTTGAACTGCCAGTATGCTGTGAATTAGAATCCATGCTAGCAGAAAGTATTTTTGGTGCTGTGACATCAAAAAGAACAAATCCATAGCATCTCCATGGAAGGTAATGTTTGTTTTAGGTTTTATATAGGTGAGTTTTATCAACTGAGAATACTTCTTTTCTAGTTCTGATACTCTGAACATTTTAACAAGAATAATGATTAATTTTTTGAATGATTTTATTATTTCTATTGCTATAATCATAGGTTTTTCTTCTTTAAACTTTTAATGTGATTAATTGCATTAATCACTTTTATAATATTAAAACATTGCTGTATTATTAAAGCAACCCCAGAATAGTCATGATAGATTGTTATATTCTGCTGAGCTTATGTGCTAATGTTGTGAATAAAGTATTTCCACTTATGCTCATGAGCTGAATCTCTCTTTTTAGAGTTTGTTAATAAGGATTTATTCTGGCTGAGTATGGCCATACACACCTTTAGTCCCAGCCACGCACACCTTTAGTGCCAGCATTTGGAAGGCAGACAGATGAGTCTCTGTGAGTTCAGGGCCATCATAATCTACATATAGCAAGTTCCAGGCCAGCCAGAGCTATACAGTAAAGAAAGTTTGTTCTGAATTATTCCCTCTTTCTAGTCTGTGGATAATTTCATATAAGACACTCTTCTTGCATTCTTTTTTCCTGTATAAACATATTCCTTTATTGATCTAAGGATAATAAAACAATTCAAGTTGCTTATTCTTATAGCTTTGTAAATTACGTGATATATATTTTAATTAGTCGAAGTTTTTAAATTATTAGTCTAAAGTTATCATTTTATTTTTTGAAACTTGTGTTCAATCAAGACTTCTGGGTAAGAGGGTAGAGGGCAAACTGCCTCCCTGTTACAACACTAAAAGGAAGCATCAGAATAAGAAATAATAACTTAGAGAAAATGAAGAAAGAATGACCTAAACTGGTAGCCCATGTCTGTAATCCCAGCATGCTGTAAGCTGAGACAGAAGGATTGTCACAAGTTCAAGATAAATAAATAAATAAGTAAATAAATAAATAATGTTATTCTCAAGAGAGAAATGAGGAAAAGTTTGAAAATTCAAAAAGGGAGCAGGACAGCTGAAAAGTGAAGAGATGACAGGTATCTCACAGAGAAGCAGAAAAACAGAGCACAGCTCCTACCCTGTAGGTTTCTACAGATTGAGAGGAAGAAGACGATTCATCAGAAAGGAAAATCAGTCTGTCCTGCTTCAGTACTATTTTTCATATATATAGCTCAATTATTGTTTCCTACATCTAAGTTATTGTTTTAACCTTTCTTCTCATTCTCCTTTTACTTTATCATTCACATCCCTAGTATTGGGACTAGAAAAACAGACAGCTATGTAGTTAAGAGCACTGGCTGCTCTTCCAGAGGTCACTGGTTGGATTCCCAGCACCCATATAGAGGTTCACAACTGTTCAAGGGATCTGACACCCCTTTCTGGTTTCTTTGGGAAATGGGAACAGCATAGATATGCATGCAGACAAAAGAATCATATACATAAAAATTAATTTACTGATATGTTAAGAGCACATATTGCTCTTGTAAAGAACCTGCATTTGATCTTCAGAGTCCACATGGAGTGGCCCTTATATTTCTAGTATTTTCTCCAAACCTGTTTGCCAACTACTTTATCCTTATTCAATTCTTGTCATTGTCTTCTTTTACTCCTCTAAATACATTAAGCATGCCCATTTTAGTACAGTCTGTATTCAGTAATTCTAGCATCTAATTTGGGGCAGGTTTGTTTCTGTTGGCGATTGCCCATGACAACTTATATGTTTACGACCAATTTTTATTAGTTCACAGTTGCTGCTGCTCTCTCTGTAAGGTGACTCTTAGGGCTTGTTTGAGAATTATTTTTCCAAGAAGTATTGCCATTTGTTTCTCTTAGATACCAGAGGGCACTATAGACACCACAGGCTAAATTTAAATGTTCTGCTTTCGGGTTTTCAAGCATAAAACCAATAGAAATTCAGACTGAAGTCCAGGTGGGAGCTGGCAAGAGGATGCTGGTTAAACTTCACCGAAGCCAGTGTTGAAAGAAAGTGCTCTTTTCTGCTTTCCTCGGGCTACAGGAAAATGATTTCCAGTCTAACGCCCCACCTTAAAGAGCAAAGCCTTTCCACTCAGCCTTCTGGAAGGTAAACATGAGTCCCATGATGTCAGGTACCTCTAGGCTCTGCCCTGGTCACACTGACTTTGTTACTGGTTCATTTGATCTCTCTGCTCTGCAGCTGAGAGTTTTAGCATCATTGGATCATCACAGTGGCACAAAAGAAAGAAGAGAATCTGGAACCCAAATCATCTAGACTTCCTGAATTACACACTGCAGATAAATGCATTTAAACAGAATTTAAATACTTGTTCTAGAGGGCCTGTTGATTTTAGATTAGTGCTGCTGATGAGACAGATTAACCATTTTATTTTTGTCTTCAGCTTGATCTTATGAGTTAAGTGCAAATAGCTTTCTACCAAATACATACATATACATATATGTGTGTGGGGGTACATACACACATATATATTACAAGTTTTCAAGCATGTATGTATGTGATACAAAATTTTCTCCAAAAAAAGTGTGACTGATCGGGATGTTGTCAATTCATTATGGATCCTGGTTGTGTGTTGCATGTTACTCTTCTCTACCAACACCTGTCTGTTGTACCTTGCCCTGAAGAGCCATCCCTAATCCTTGTATCTTTCAGCATTTGCTTGCACATTGCTCCATGCTTGTTATTGTCGTGATTACAGTATCAGTGATTTCTAAGGGCAGCTGTGTTTCCTTCCAATGTGGTAGGCACCTCTGGAAACAGTATTACAGTCCCTGCTGGGTTTTTTCATCTGAACTCTCTAGTCTGCAATGACACTAATGGAACTCTTCTCTGTCGTGTTGTTTGTTATAGGAACCACTTGTCAATTTTGAGAGAGGGTGAGGAGCCAGGAAGAAGTCACATATAAAAAAAAACCTCCTTTTGTTGAAAAATCATCTTAAATGGAATCCCAGCTCCCTTTGCAGGGCACTCTGAGCCAGCAATGCTACTGAACACATTTTCTCCCCTTCTTTGCTAGGATGTATCTAAAAATCTGCTCTCGGTCTATTTTGGAGGTGGTTAATTTAACAAAAATACTTAGGATGTTAATGTATGTTAGATGTTACTAACACACTATTATGCTCATGGTTCTCAAGAAACAACTTCTGTATCTCACAATTCTCCATCAAAAAGATCATATTGTATTGTAAGGCATGAGATAACAGCAGGCTAAAGCTGCCCTGTATAGCTCAGTCTTGACTGCCATTAGTTATTTGTTCATGTTGATGTTTACTTCCGCTTGACTTTAAAAACAAAACTTTGTTTTTTCTTCTCCTGAAGTCAGACCAGTCCTTATCCCCATCTCTAACTGTACCTGAGGGCTCTAGTAGGCTGAGCATGGCAGACATGGCCCAGGAAGGTCTTGTATACCCCTCATCCCTCTCTTACTAAACTTAGATTACAATCTTGAAGCTAGCCACCAAAGTTATTCCCATTTGGCCACTTTCTTATGCCCAACTTATTCCTGAAGCTATCACTAAGGCCCAACTATCAAAACACAATAAGATCTAGCAATCAAAAGTCCCTATTTGACTACTCTAATTAACAAATCCAGTCAGAACTTAACAACTCATCCTAGCTCATTCCAACACAGACATCTCCTTTTCCGTTTTAAGGTTAACACCTACAAACTATTTGCTGCTGTCTCTGCCTGACTCAAAATCAGACGCTGTCTCCTTGCCTTGCTTAAAAAAGAGTCTCTTTGTGTTTGGAAAGCAGTGTTTGGGTGTGATCTAATCCAAGGTCAGATGGAAGTTCCCCTTGGTATTGGGGTCCCTTCAGTAGCAGCCTAGGGAATAAATGGACATGTGGGGACAGTAGATCTGAAGATAGAAGGTCAATGCAGAAATGTCCTGGCAATTTGTGAGAGACATTTAAGACATTTAAGACTTTGGATCTAAATATCTCCTTCATTGCCATTAAAAAAACAAATCTATGTTCAAAACTCCAAGAGAGATGCTTCATAAAAGTATTCACTCTAGCAATGCCAAATTTCCAAAAGGATTTGTAGATGAGTTCTTTCTATATAGTACACTGATTCTTGTTTGGAAACTATAAGGCACCGTAGAGAGTTAGAAGATGATTCTGTAGACCTTCTGTTTCATCTTTTTTTATCTTTCTTTTTCCTTTTCTGTAATCTTTCCATTTAAGTCCTTCCTCCATCTCTTGCTCATTTTTCTACAAGCAGGCTTTCCCTTTATATGTTGCAGATGATAACCCTTAGGTCTATTCTAAGGTCACTGGCTAACAGCTCTCTTTGTTGAGTTTGCCACCACTCGTCTCTACTGGACCGTGAGGGGCAGGTTCACATGAGTTAAAGAGGCAAAAAGGAAAAGATAGCCCTTGGAGGCTGAGCACACTGGGCTGGCCTGCCGGACACAGGCTCTGCTGACCACACGATGTTCCATGATGAACCAGTGTCAAACAAAGCCAACCCATCACTGTGGTAGAGGGAGCAGAAAACAAGATGACCCCACAAACACACTTGAGCACAAATTGGAAAAAACACTGGATAAAAACCAGACCATATCAATCACACCTTCACCAAACCAGCATGGCCTATGGCTTCTCAGTGAAGTATGACCTGAGCTTAGTTCTACTTTACATGGATCCCACTTACAATTGAGAAATTTAAACAATTTTTAATCATTTTATTTATTTATACGTTTGTTTTTTCCCTCCCCCTTTGTGTGTATGTGTGTGTGTATATGTGTGTGGTATATGTTTGGGGTATATGGGTGATCACTGTGCCCTCATAAAGACCAAAGGAGAACATCCAGTGCCCTGCTCTTTTGCTTTTTGAAATAGGATCTCTCATTAAACCTGAAGCTACAGTGGCATCTAAAGGAACCAGCAATTCTCCTGTCTCTGTTCCCAAAGCTCTGGAGTTTAAAATGCATGTGAAAAGGCCTAGCTTTTTATATGTAGCCATTTAGGATCCTTTATATGTAGAACCCAGATCCTCATGTTTGCAGAGCAAGCACTTTTAATCACTGAACCATCTCCAGCTCCCTTCTTCGGGTTTTGTTAAAAACAAGATCTTACCATGTTGCTCAGACCAACCTTAAACTCAACTTATAGAACAGCCTGGCCTTGAAACCCTCCTACCCCAGACTCCTGAATGCTGGAATTACAACTATGTATCACCATGTCCAACTGAAATCTCTTCACTTTCATTACACACACACACACACACACACACACAAACACACACCACTGGCTATGAACCCCTTCTAGCACCATCCTAATACTCTTTGTGGTTCCCTGTGAATGACTAGGTCTTGTTCTACTATGGGCTGTTCTTGGTGGCCTCTGGCTAGGATGTTAACATATCTGTTGATCTCATTCAGTCTTTCATTTATGAGGATGGGGTAGGTTTCCCCCCTAAACTCACCAAAAATGCAAATATACCTTTAAATTTAATTATTTGATTTGAGACTGTATTTCATTCTCAATAAAGCATCCTTTGGTTGGAACTTGGATCCTGCCCTTTGCAGATTATAATATGAGCATTGGTGTAGACTTCCACTCTCTCCCCTTCTAGACTTACTACTACATTGACAGACTCTTTTAGAAAGTCAAGAACATTATTGGTATGCATTTCTTTTAATTCCTCTCAGAATCTTATCTGCATACCACGTGGCTCTGACGGAGGAAAAAGGTTATGTTCCAATACATCTCACCATGCAAAGAAGCTGGATGCACTAAAAATCTCTCTTGTAACAAGATTATTTTCAAATGTTGAATATTAGCCAAAATCTTATTACAATTTTCACCAATTCGTGGCATAACCTTCATCCTAATATTGTTTTCATACTTGTTATTCAGAGCAGTCACCCCAAGGCAATGTTAATATTGTTTGAAAAGCACAAATGAAGATTTCCCAGCTGAAAATTTCCCTTCCCACTAGACTGCCACTGGGGACAGAGAGAAATTAACATTTACTGAATTTCTTCCAAATGTGAAACATGCTCATAAAGATTCACTCATTTAATCCCCACAGCAAGCCAGAAGATGGGTACTGTTCAAAGCTACACACACAACTCATCTAAGGCTGGCCTCTGTACATCCAAGACTGTTTTTATCTGTTATTCTTTCAATATATAGGTCAATAGTAGACCCACTGTGAGACTCTAAAAAAGATCAGTTGAATAAATGAAGCTTGAAAAGGTTAAGAAAATTGCTTGAGGGAAAAAAAAATCCTAAGAAGCAAAGTAAAGATTGAAACCACATTCTGAGTCTAAATTCTTAATGTTTATTAAAATCCTAAATTCTAGCTCTTACAGTACAGCCACTCTGGAAATCACTACAGAGGTTTCTCAAACCCTAAAATTAGAACCAAAACAATGAGCAATAATGTTCCTGAGTATATAGCCAAAGATCTCAGTCAACCTATCACAGAAATACTTGTGCATACAAATTTATTACATTATTCACAATAGCTAGGAAATAAAAATGGCCTATCTGCCCATTCATCAAAAGTAGAATGGAGAGAGAAAGCATGCTACGTACACACAGTTGGATTTTGTGCCTCTATAAAGATGAAATTTTCAGAAAAAGAATGGGAGGAATTGGAAATCATGTTAAGTGAAATACTCTAGACGCAAAGACAAATTACTGTATTGTCTGTCACATCCAGAACACATATTTACAGTTATGCATCTCGGTGGAGGGTGTGTGTGTGTGTGTGTGTGTGTGTGTGTGTGTATACAATGCATCTAGAGAGTGGATCATAAAAGGACCATAAAAGGTGATGAGGGTACACTTAGAAATAGAAATAGGACCAACAAGAGGGGGCAGAAACAAGGGAAGGGAATAAATTAGAACAAAGTATTATGACACATATACATGAAAATAAAATGTACTACTTTGTTCACACTAACTTTAAAATAAATAGACAAATACAGCACTGGATACAGATTTTGTAGTTTAATAGTTAAACTGCATAATTGTAGAGGAATTTTAACTCAGAACATGACTGCTTTGGCAAGAGATCACATCCGAAGACCTTCTAGGTCTGTGTGACTGGGCTGGAATACAGACGTGCCTTTAATCCCAGGAGATAGAGGCAAGCAGATCTCTGAGTTCAAGGCCAGCCTAGCATAAAGCAAGTTTCAGGTAAAGAAAAGCTCAGATCCAGGCATGGTGGTGCTCACCTTTAATCCCAGCACTCAGGAGACAAAGACATAGATCTCTGAGTTCTAGTCAGTGCTGTTCAAGCAGTTTGGCTGAGTCAATGAGTTGAGAAGCAGTGCAATGGAGTTGAGTTTGTGGCAGTTCAGTTTGCAGAATTCAAAGGCAGTTTTACTGGCAGAGTTTTACAGAGATGGGCCGAAGAGAAAACAAGCTAGACACAGGTGAGGATAGAATGAGCCAGAGAATGAGGAGCCAGGAGCTTAGAACAGATTGCTACTTAGTTTGAGGAAATGTAGAAAACTTACCCTGAGTCTGAGAGAAGCCAATTTGATTCAGTCAGGTAAGAGAGGAGTTTGAGCCTGAACAGCTGAGTTGAACCAGCCACCCAGAGTGCTGAAAGAGCTAGAAAGGGTGAGTGTATTCAGCAGTGAGTCTCAAAAGCTGAAAACATTCTAGGCCTAGATTAGATTGTACAGAGGCTAGAAGCCTCCAGAACTAGGCCTAGGTTAGCAGATGGAGGCCATAAGCCTTGTCAACAATGGTTACATCAGGCAGATAGTAGACGGTGAAATGCCTGTTACTGTAGCCAACTGCACCCAACTTACACATGTGTAGATCAGGTGGACCTTGAACTCACAGAAATTCACATGCCTCTGGCTCCTGATCCTGGGATTAAAGGTGTTGTTCCATAACCTTCTAACACATAAATCCTCCAGTCATTCCCCCTCTTCCTAACACAACGGGCTGCTCGGGAGCCAGGAGAATGCTACCTAAACCAGAGTGCATAAAATCAATCCCAGTTCTAATGAGTCCTTAGGACTTTATTGAAAATCTTTTATGCTCTCAACTTTGCTTGTAAACAACTCCATTTCCCCGTACAGATCAAAAGTGACGTGACAGACACAGTAGTACATCACCAGCAGTCAGCAGGGTGTGGCTGGAGGGACTGTGACATTGGCTGTGGCACTTCTGGCTGGTCCCAGTGCTGGGAAATGCTTTTGCTCTGGTCCTGAACAATGTCCGTCCTAGAGACCGAAACTAAACTGCTACTCAGAATACAAACGTGACCAGTTTTAGTTTCAAACAATTCATTTTTCTCTACCCACTTTTCTTCTGCCTATGACTATAATTAATTTTTTTCTTTATTAGAAAAAAATGATGACCTACAAATTTGTTATTCTGAGGTGAGAAGTCTAAAAATCACTTTTTGGGTCAAACTCAAGTACAGACGTGCCTATATTTTTCTTAGGGACAATATACTTACTTGGCTTTTCCAAACTCTAGAGCATGGCTGCCTTCCCTCACTAAGAACCCTATGGTGAGCCAAGGAAAGCCACACCCTTCTCCTACCTCTCACTCAAGCCCATTGGTTCATCTCTGTTGTTTCTCATGCTTCATAGAAACACTCCTAATGGCCATCTCGAACTGTGTGGCAAACATACACAGTTCCGTTCTCTGAGCATGTAGGTAAGACAAATCCAGCTGACCGGCTGCCATTTTTTTTTTCCAAACATGAGGTTGAACCATTCCATTGTGGAGCTAAGAGACTGTCCAGGCAGACTTACCTGTGGGTCTCAGTGGCTGGTTGTCCCTCTTAGTAAGAAGGAGAAAACTCCACCTTCTCCTGCAGAGGAGCGACAAAATGGATCCTACTGTGCTACTATTTCCAACGGAAGTGCCTGTGCAAAGAAAAAGATGACACAAAATAACTTTAACAAACATGTAGGAGCTCACACCTATAAAAGCCCCTGTAATCCCAAGGGGTGGGAGTCTGAGGTAAAGGAACTGAAATGAGTTCCAGGCCATCCCGAACCTCAGAGTGAGACCCTATCTCAAGTAAAGAAAAATTTTAAAAAAGATGATATAAAATAAATGTAACCGTTTATTTACACATTAAAGAACTGTGGGACTGGCCGTCAGCGGTCAAGTGCAGGTGTTCAGAAACCTGACCTTTAGCATCCTCTGTAGAGGGCTTCTTGGGATGGAGCCTGACAACAAGGAGAGGAAAGAGCCTGATTGGGTGCTGACAGCCATTTGCCTCTTTTGGTTTTCCTTGGCTACCTGGTTACACAGCTAAGGTTATAACAATTGTGATTGGCTATAGCACCCTTATGTAGCTGACTGTAGTTGGCTGGTTTACTTTGGTGTTTCCTGATATCTCCCACACCTTTAAATCAGCAAGTTGTAAGGAATGCTTCTGAATCAAATTTCAATTTCCTGTATATAGATTTCACATATAGAAACAACTAAAGCTAATGGCTTTCTCTTTGTTTTGTTTCAAATCTTCTATTTCCAAATAAACATCCCCCCTACCCTTGGGTCTTTTGAGACAGGGCCTGGCAGTGGTATCCTGGGGGAAGTCAAGCTCAAAACAACTAGGATTACAATTATGAGTCAAGCCAGGTGGTGGTGGCCACACGCAGGACAGGACATTAATCCCATCACTAAGGAGGCAGAGGCAGGTGGATTTCTGAGTTTCAGGAGCGCCTAGTTTACTGAGCCAGTTCTAGGGCAGCCAGGACTACACCGAGAAACTCTGTATTGAAAAACTAAAGGGGAAAAAACGAAACTGAGTAACCACACACTCCTAAGCAACCATCTCCTTGAACACCAACCTTGGTCTGCCTAAAACAGTGGCTCTCAGGCGGTGGTTCCTCAACCCTTTTGGGAGTCAAAGGACCTTTTCACAGGGGTCACACATTAGAAAGCCTGCATATCAGATATTTATTTTATGATTCATAACAGTGGCAAAAATTACAGTCAAGTGGAAACAAAAATAAATTTATGGTTGGGTGGTCACCACAACATAAGGAATTGTATTAAAGGGTCACAGCATTAGGGAAGTTGAAAACCACTGACTTAAAACAAGTTTAAGAAAGGATTGCCAAGCAGGCCTGCTAGGCCACAGAGGAGGACTTTGCACCCAGCCCTGAAGATACCTGATAAAACAGGGCCAGATGAAAGGGGAGGAGGTCCTCCCCAATCCGTGGACTTGGAAAGGGGCAGGGAGAAACTGAGGGAAGAAGGGTAGGATTGGGAGGGAATAAGGGAGTGGGATACACTTGGGTTATAGAGTTAATAAAATGTAACTAATAGTAATGAACAATAATAAAAATAAATAAATAAAGTGCAAAAAAAAAAAAAAGAAAGGATTGCCAAAAAAAAAAAAAAGATTGTCCAATTAGAAGGTGGAAGGTGTTCTCTTCAGACTCGGTCTCTGCTACTAGGAGTCACCGCTTGAATCCCCCTCATATCCTCCCAGGAGCCTACCCTGACTTAGGTCTCCAGCTTTCCAGCTTGTCACAGAGATGCCCCCTCCCTCCATTTCTCTTTTCTCTACAGGCCTTCTGTCCTAAATCTTCCCAGGTCTGATCTCCCCCCTCTTAACTCTCTGTGCCCCCTCTCCTACCTTATTCCCTCTCTTCAGCCACTACCTCTATCTAGTCTATCTAATAGACGGAGGGGAACATCAACCCACCCACAAAAACTTGAACCCCAAATTTACCCTGCCTGCAAGGTGAGCAGATAGAGCAGAGACTGAGGGAATGCCCAACCAATGCCTGGCCCAACCAAAGACCCACCTCATGGGAGAGTGCCAGTCCCTCACACTATGAGCAATAATACTCTGTTAAGCTTGCAGACAGGAGCCTGACAGAGTTGTCCTCTGAGAGGCTCTACCCCAGCAGTCCCTCAAAACAGATGCTGAGATTTACAGCCAAACATTGTGTGATACTTAAGGAATCTTGTGGAAAAGTGGAAGGAAAGAGAGAAGAATCTGGAGGTGACAATAGGTCCACAAGAAGACCAACAGAGCCAACTAACCAGGAATCAGAGAGGCTTGTTGAGACTGAAGCATCAACCAAGAACCATATACAAACTGGACCTAGGCCCCCTAAAAAAGATGTAGCAGATGGGCAGCTTAGGCTTCAAGTGGGTCCACTAGTAAGGGAAGTGGAGACTGCACCTGACAGAGACTCACTTGGCAACTTTCAGATCACTTCCCCCTGGTGGGACTGTCTGACAATGCCACAGGGGAAGGGGGCATGCTCAGTCTTGATGCAACTTGATGAGCTGGAGTAGATGAGAAATGGAGCTCCTTTTCTGAGAAATAGGTAAGGGTGGAGAGGGGAGAGAGGGTGAAACTGGAAGAGAAGGAGGGATGAAGCTACAACGAGGATGCAAACTGAATAAAAAAATAAATAAATTTTTAAAATACAGGAAATCAAGGTATTGAAGCAAAGCAAATGATCCAATTAAAAAATGGGGTACACAAAATTTGCTCAAGTATGCAATAAGGACATTTGCTCAACCATGTTTGTAGCAGCTTTATTTGTAATAGCCAGAACCTGGAAACAACCCAGATGTCCATCAATGGAGGAATGGGTACAGAAATTGTGGTATTTTTACACAATGGAATACTACTCAGCAATCAAAAAAGAGGAAATCATGAAATTTGCAGGCAAATGGTGGGATCTAGAAAAGATCATTCTAAGTGAAGTATCCCAGAAGGAGAAAGACAAACATGGAATATACTCGCTTATATAGACCTAAAAGATATGATAAACATAATGAAATCTATACACCTAAAGAAGATAATCAAAAAATCAGACACGGGTATGATGATCAATCCTCATTTAGAAAGACAAATGGGATATGCATTGAAGACTCTACCTAGCAGTGTTCCATAGCAGATACCAAGACTCATAACCAAACCCTCGGCAGAGTGCAGGGAATCATATGAAAGAAGGGGAGTTTGATATGGAAAGGATAGGAGCTCCACAAAGACAAAACATATCTGGGCACAGGGTCTTTTCTGAGATGGACACTCAACCAAAGACCATGAGAGGATAAAACCTAGAACCTCTGCTGGGATGTGACCCGTGATAGCTCAGTAATCAATTGGTTTCCCATAGTAAGGGGAACAAGGACTATTTCTAACAGGAACTCAATGACTGGCTCTTTGACCTCCCCACCTCCCAAGGGAGGAGCAGTACTGTTAGGCCACAGAGGAGGACTTTGCAGCCAGTCCTGAAAATACCTGACAAAATGGAGTCATATGAAAGGGGAGGAGGTTCTCACTTATCAGTGGACTTGGAAAGGGGCAGGGAGGAGATGAGAGAGGGAGGGTGGGATTGGGGAGGGAATGAGGGATACAGCTGGGATACAGAATTAACAAAATGTAACTAATGAGAATAAAAAAATGGGGTACAGAGCTAAACAAAGAATTCTCAATAGAGGAATATCGAATGTCAGAGAAACACTTAAAGAAATGCTCAACATCCTTACTCATCAGTGAAATGCAAATCAAAATGACCCTGAGATTTCACCTTACACCCATCAGAATGGCCAAGATAAAAAATTCAAGTGATAATGCATGCTGGAGAGGTTGTGGAGAAAGGGGAACCCTCCTCCACTGCTGGTGAGAATGTAAACCACTCTGGAAATCAATCTGGCGCTTTCTCAGACAACTAGAAACAGCCCTTCCTCAAGATCCAGCTGTACCACTCCTAGGCATATATCCAAAAGAGGCTCAAGTACAAAATAAGGACATTTGTTCAACCATGTTTGTAGCAGCTTTATTTGTAATAGCCAGAAGCTGGAAACAACCCAGATGCCCCTCAACTGAAGAATGGATACAGAAATTGTGGTACATCTACACAATGGAATATTACTCAGCAATGAAAAATAAGGAAATCATAAAATTTGCAGGTAAATGGTTGGAACTGGAAAAGATCATCCTGAGTGAGCTATCCCAGAAGCAGAAAGATACACATGGTATATACTCACTCATATAGACATATAACATAGGATAAACCTACTAAAATTTGTACACCTAAAGAAACTAATCAAGAGGGAGGACTCTGGATAAAATGCTCAATCCCCACTCTGAAAGGCAAAGAGGATTGACATCAGAAGAAGAAGAAAACAAGAAAGAAGCTAGGAACCTCCCACAGAGGGCCTCTGAAAGGCTCTGCCCTGCAGACTATCAAAGCAGATGCTGAGACTTATGGCCAACTGTTGGGCAGAGTGCATGGAATCTTATGAAAGAAGTGGGAAATAGTAAGATCTGGAGAGGACAGGGGCTCCACAAAGAGAGTAACAGAACCAAAATATTTGAACACATGGATCTTTCCAGAGACTCATACTCCAACCAAGTACCATGCATGGAGATAACCTAGAACCTCTGCACAGATGTAGCCCAGGGCAGTTCAATGTCCAAGTGGGTTCCATAGTAATGGGAACAGGGACTGCTTCTGACATGAACTGATTGGCCTGCTCTTTGATCACCCACACACACACACCCAAGAGGGGATCAGCCTTACCAGGCCACAGAAAATCACAATGCAGCGACTCCTGAGACTCCTGATAAGATCTGATAGACTAAAATCAGAAGGAAGGAGAGAAAGACCTCCCCTATCAGTGGACTTGGGAAAGGACATTCATGGAGAAGGGGGAAGGAAGGTGAGATTAGGAGGGGAGGAGAGAGGGGTTTATGGGGGGATACAAAGTGAATAAAGCATAATTAATAAAAATTAAAATTTAACAAAATCTTTGAAAAAAACTCAAGTGACAACACATGCTGGTGGGAGTGTGAACTTGTATAACCACTTTGCATTTCAAAGCGCTTTTTCAGAAAATCAGAAATAGTGATACTCAAGATCCAGCTATACCAAAATATGTGTGTATGTCCAAAATATGTGCAAGTATACAGCAAGGATATTTGCTCAACCATGTTTGTATCAGCTTTATTTGTAATAGCCAGAAGCTGGAAACAGCCCAGATGCCCCTCAACTGAGGAATGGATACAGAAAGTGTGGTACATTTACACAATGGAATACTACTCAGCAATTAAAAACAAGGGAATCATGAAATTTGCAGGCAAATGGTGGGAACTAAAAAAGACCATCCAGAGTGAGGTAACCCAGAAGCAGAAAGACACACATGTATATACTCACTTATAAGTGCATATTAAACATATAATATAGGATAAACATCCTAAAATCTGTAGCCCTAAAGAAGCTAAACAAAAAGGAGAACCCTACAAAAATAGCACAACCTTCACTCAGAAAGCAAATCATCGAAAGCAGGAGAAAACAGGAAACAGCACAGTTAGGAGCCTACCACAAAGGGCCTCTGAAAGATGGTACCCAGCAGGCTAACAAAGCAGATGCTGAGACTCATAGCCAAACTTTGGGCAGAATGTAGGGAATCTTATGAAAGAAGGGGGAGATAGAAAGACCTGGAGGAGCCAGGAGCTCCACAGGGAGACCAACAGAACAAAAAATTCTGGACCTAGGGGTCTTTGCAAAGACCAATACTCTAACCAAGGACCATGTACGGAGATAACCTAGACCCCTTGCTCAGGTGTAGCCCATGGCAGCTCAGCCTCCAAGTGGGTACCCTAGGAAGGGGAGCATTGGCTGTCTCTGACATGAACTCAGTGGCTGGCTCTTTGATCACCTTCCCCTGGAGGGAGTGCAGCTGTACCAGGCCACAGAGAAAGACAATGGTGCCAGTCCTGATAATACCTGATAGGGTAGGGACAGATGGA
Source organism: Psammomys obesus (assembly GCF_907164565.1). NCBI lineage: Eukaryota > Metazoa > Chordata > Mammalia > Rodentia > Muridae > Psammomys > Psammomys obesus. The sequence continues at coordinate 3,920,409 of NW_026596147.1, forward strand.
AGAGGAGGAGGACCTCCCCTATCAGTGTGCTATGGGAGAGGCATAGGAGAAGAAGAGGGAGAGAGGGTAGTGTTAGGAGGGGATGAGGAAGGGGGCTACAGCTGAGATACAAAGTGAATAAATTGTAATAATAAAAAAATTTTAATAAAATTGTTTAATTTGGAAAAAAAGAGGAAATAAAAAAGAAAAGAAAGGATTACGTAACCTAAGGAAAAGTGAGCATACTGACACACTGATGACCTTGGCCTCTCGGTGCCTTGGTAGACAGGAGGAGCCAGTTCTCTCACACCGTCATAGACAAGTAGTTCTCCTTAGACTGATCCCTTGTGTTTCTTTTAAAAGAATTACAACAATATGAAAAAAGTGTGCAATAAGTACCACAGGGTTTAACTGTTCTCTGAGTATGTCTAGAACGTGGATGATATGTTTTTAAAAGAAGAAAGTAACCAACACAGTAGTGCAGTTTTACACTTTTGTTGTGTAATAGTTTCCTCAGAATTGAAACATTCCATGCTGAAGGAAAGCTGTTATGACTAGAGAAGTTTTAAAATAAGATTCAGTGAGGGTCAGATAATAAACAACTCAAAAGTCTCAGGAAGTCCCTGAAGCATTCCAGATTCACATGGTTCCTTCCTCACTTGGACTATCAAAACTATAAAGACAGTTGAGACTCTATGAACTCTGGAGCTGCCCATAAGTTGGTGATGCCTTCCATCACCCATGCTCCTGTAAGTAAGCCTTCACTGCAGGCCGGTGACTCCAATAAACTCAGTGGTTCACCAAGTTGTGCTTTTCTGTTTTGATCTACATAGTTTGTTCCCTATCTTAGTTGAGTAAGTGTCAATCGTGTCCATCATGACAATGTTTTAAATGGTTAGAAAATGCAGGTGTCCTGTAACAATGATAGCACTTTTTCTCAGAAAAGATCTGAAGTTTGCTTGTGCATGGGACTGCAGCTTTGTGAGTTAGGGTAAAGCAAAGATAAGAGAGAAAGGAAAGAAGATGTCCGACAGATGCTTTTAATGCCCAAAGTGAGCATGCATGGCTCAGTGCATGCAGTGAACTGAGACAACCAGCATCTGTGTGTGTGTGTGTGTGTGTGTGTGTGTGTGTGTGTGTGTGTGTGTGGTGTGGTGTGCATTCCAGAGTGGCTGGGCTCATCTGCGTGCTGTTTTCTTTGTTCACATACTGTTTCTCATGGATGAGAGCATGCATAAACAAACATGAAAATTCACATTATGTTTGAATTATTCTCTGATACATCAGTTGTGTTAGAACAAATTTGCATTTTCAAAACAAGCGTAATAGAACTGAATGTGTTTTCATCTGAGTGATGTGATCAGATCTCCCCTAGGGAGACCTGTCATCAGCTCATAGGCTGCTGAGTTATTAGAAGGTGCTTTAAGTTGTCAGGCATCTTTGAGTATTATGGACCACTAGTAAGAACTAGGAATCACTGCCATATGTTAAAGGCAAAATGCAGAAGAAAGGGTGCAGATGTCTCACAAACAAACCAGGGGAAATGCAATGAGAAACCAGTCTACCCTAGTTCAACGGAAAATTCCACTGAATTGTTGGATCCAAAAATTGCAGCTTACATCTTGTATAATTTCAACCAATAGAATACTCTAGAAAAGCCAAAATCACAGAAAATGTAAAGGGATTGAGATTTGTCAATATTTACTGAAGAAAGTTAAATGAGCAGAATGCAGAGGCTTAAGGCAGTAAAATTTTATTCTTTGTGATATACATGTAGATACATGTCATCATACATTGTTAAAATTTGAATATGTGCTAAGAGTAAACTTTAACATAAATCGTGGGCTTTAAATTATAAAGATGTGTCAATATAACTTTATCAGTTCATACAAGCATACCTTTCTGGTAGAAGATCCTGAAGTTGGGAAGATTTGTGCCCGTGTTTATCTAGAATTTGAGGGAATATCTCTGCCCCTTCTCATTTTGGCTGTCTACATGAAACTGACCCTAAATGCCTTATGTCTTTCTCGAGTAGTGCTATTCCTTAGACAGAGATTATCCAACCTCAACTTCATCATGGTGTTCTTAAGTGAGGCTGAAAATATCTAGAGCAGGCGTAGCAAATTCCCACTGCCACATTGATCAGACCTGTTTAGTCACTTCTATGCCTCAGCCAATTGGAGTTTAGTGTTTGGTTTTGTTGATGAACCAAACAGGGCATTTCTACTTCTGCATAATGAGAATTGCAGATAAGAAAATAAATTCCTGAATGTGAGAACTTGGGGACAATTACCACACGTCCTGTTGAAACTGTGTGCAGCTCTGAGTTTCTCATCCAAAAAGGAGGAAAGGAAGTTCAGGGCTGTGCACAGAGGGAAAGCTGGACATAGATAAAAGAACAATTTTTTAAATAGATTTCTTTCTACTACCTCCTATTGTATTCATCTAACTTTGTCTAATATCTTTTCTTTATTATTGTTACTATGCAATGCAAGTAAATTTTTAGTCAAATTCCTGTACCATAACAAGGAACCTGAGGTCAACTTATAATGATCATTCTGATTCAGAGTCTCTGAGTTCCTAGTTCATGATAGACTGTCCCCATCACTTTGTGGAGAGGCACCACGTTGTACTGGGAGTGTGCTGTGAAGGGAAACCTCTTACTCCATAGCTGGATAGCTAAAAAGAGGAAGAGAAGGAGACAGAATTTCCCCTACTACTTTGAGGGAATGTACCTAATGACCTTGAGACCTCTCCCTAGGCTCTACCTCTTAAAAGTTCATACTTTTCAATAACACCACACTGAGGACCAAACATTTGGCACATGGGTCTTTGAGGGGGCAGTTAAGATCAATACCATAGGATTTGCACATAATTTTAAAGTGTGAGTTGTAAAACTTTTACTCAGAGGGCAAGGAGATTTTCATCCTTCTGCCCTGTTGAGCCCAAACCAGCATCCCAAATATTGTTAGCCCTACTATGCTCACTTATTTTATACCTCCAAATTTCTCTCTCTTCTTTCTTTTTCTCTCCTCCTCCTTCCCTCCTTTCCTCCTTCCCTCCCTCTCTTTCTCCATCTCTCTTTCTCTCCCACTCTCTCACACATACATATTCATGAATATATATTTGTAAAGATGTAATTTAAATATAAGTAACAATTCTCTGGCCTTGCACCATAATAATTGCATTACCCTCCAGTTGCACAATAATCTTTATGTTATATGGCCTATCCCATGATTACTGACCAACAGTTTCAAAATTCAAACCTGGAAGTGTTTGCCTCAGTCTCTTGCAAACTTATGTGGAGGTAAAAACCTTCTCTGGACTGACAGAAGGACCACTTTAGCCTTATGGCTTTAGTGTGAACATTTTTCTATTTCACTGCAGAAAGCCCATTTATTTGCTTAGGAAATACTACTCTAGGCCCCACTTGGAAGTCACACTGAATACCTTATTTAAGCAAAAATGTACTTACCCCTAAAACATATATGAATGTGAATGTGTGCATGATGCCAAGAAACTGAAAACTCATATGATTTTCATCATGTTCTTTTCATGATAAAAAGTAAAATTAATTAATTAATTAATTAATTAATTAATTAATTAAAAATAATTTTTAAATCTTAGCAACACACCAGGTTCCAGCATCCTTGCTGATGAGACTGCTGGCTGTCCCCAGACGCATTTTCTTTTGAGCATTTGGTTGCACATAATTCCCAACACTCCTTATGGGTCTGTGCAAGCAGATGACCAGGGAAGACATGTTGAAAGCTTCTGTGTCAAAAGTTCAAGTGCAAATGTTTTGTTCTGAACTTATACTCTCTCTCCCTTATCTCCCTCATTATACTTAGTTTGAAAAGGGTCCCTAATGAAGTCTCAACACTATAAAAGAAAAGTCTGAGACAACTTAAAATTAGCAAAATGTGTTTGAGCCAGGAAAGTTTTCTAGGATTCAGCTGCAGTTCCGACCAAAAGTTCCTTGGGAAGTGTTGAATAATTATTAACGTGAGAGAATGCATAAAAGTAGTGCAGGGGCACTTTTTAGCCAGCTATTTACCCAAATAACCACACATGGAGAGTATGATTTCTTTAATTAGCCTCGGGCACAATACTGAGCAATTATTACTCCATCCTAAACCTCCAAGATAATGTAGCTTCCTCCCAGCCAAAATCCACATTATACTTGCATTTTTTTTAATCCTCTTCTGGCTCTGGTTTACTTCTGATGCTTCCTGGACCTCTCCTTATGGTTCAATCTCCTACTCCCTCTCTTTTTCTCCTCCCCTCACTGGACCTGGATGTCCCACCCTAGTCTATATATTGCTCAGCATTTTATTAGCAAGGTAGAGAACAAATGGTGAGCATGTCTACACAAACTTGAGACAGGAGATCCTTAGAATAAACATAACCATGTCCGGATTGAAACAAGACAGTGGGATAGAGAAATCAGCATTTGAACAGTACAGGAGTAAACAATACATGATGCACAATAACATTCTGTCAACCAGGAAACTCCAGTCATCACTAAAGCTGGTTACACACATAGCCTGAGAAAAGGAACGATACGGTCCAGCAGCCTAGTTGGCCAATGTTGACATTTGCTCTCCACAAGCAGGGTGTGCTCATGCATCTACCTCATGCAGACACAGTATGACCAGTTGGCAGCCTATGATTGGAGAATATGCATGAGTTGTAGTTCACTGACGTTCTGTTGATTGACTACCAGAGCATACTGGGTGAGGTCATACTGCTTTTGTTCACTTGATACAGAGGCCGCTTCCATCCATGTTTTAACTCTCAAATATAAAGACAGGCTTATCCCAGCCTAACTCAGTTTACCAAATCTGTGTTGGAGTGACGGGGATACCGCCACTCCCAACTTCAGTCCCTTTTGACTGTGTGGAGCAAAAATCATGTCTTCGCCATTGTTATCTCAGAAAAGAAGACAGTTCTCTGCTAGTCTATCCCCAACATCTGACATTTACCCTACCATTATAGCAGTATGTGCTTCTAGCTTGCAGTCAGAGTGGTGACCTCATAGGGGTTCACTGTTCCTATTAAAAAGACGAATATTGTCCTCAAATTCTTGAGTGGGTTTCTTAGACTAAAGAAACTGTCCGTTTAGTTTATTTGCTTTTTCCTTCTCATTTAGTCTCAATCAGCATTCGAAGCAATTAAGCTGGTCAGCATTGGCTCAAATTGACTAAATTATTTCTTTTCCTTTGTTTCATGTAACTTAACTATAAACTTTACAAAATAATAGCTTTTTCTCTTGAGAGATGATTTCATCATACTACCCTAAAGCTTGCCTTTGGGTAGATTTCAGTATAAGGCAACAAAATAAAACAAAAACAACAAACAAGCCAAAAAGGTGAGCCTATTTGTTTTGTTTTCTTTTTTCTAATCTTTTATTTATTTTTACAGTGTCCTATTTGTACACAATTCATATTCATCATATGTCCACTCCTCTCTCCACTCTCCCATAACCCCACACACATTTCCTCTCCACCTTTTCCGTCACTTCTCCTCCCTTTTTTCTCCTTTCTTGTAACCCACTGAGACCAGCTGGAA
>NW_026596147.1:3930958-3965424 GCF_907164565.1 Psammomys obesus
CTTGTGCTATACAGGGTAGTGCATGCCTGGAATCCAAGAGCTTAGGAGACAAAGGAAGGAGGACCTCTCAGTTCAGCACCAGCCCGAACTACTTAAGGAGTTCCAGGTCAGTCTCAGCTACATAGGAAGACCCTGTCTCAATCTTCAAAAAGAATAAATATGTGCTTCAAATAAAGAAATATAGCCCAGTGGCTGAGAAGAAGGCCTAGTGTTAGTCAGCCTTGATAGTGCTTCGACTTGGTGGACATGTGGAATTGAGCAGCTTTCCTAATTATAATAAACATTATACACAGTACCCAGCCTGTGGTGAAGGTTAATAAAAATGGGAACCTATTGTTTGTCTGGGATATATTACCAAGAGACTGTAACATTCTTAGAGAGAAAATACACATGCACAGAAACTTTTGTTTCCCAGGCATTCTTCTTGACTTAGAAGAAGTAGTCAGAGAAAAAAGGAGGAGGAGGAAGGAGAAGAAGGTGTGGAGGGCTGCCACTCAGCATAACTCAGTGGGCTATGAACCCAAATATGAACCCTAACTCATCATTATGCAGAGATGAGCCATCCAGGTGACAAAGTCCTAGGGTTCCAGGGAAAGGATGCAAACTTGAATTCCAACACAATTTCCATGAACTGGAAGACACACATGCTAAAGATGGTTAGAATTCAGTTTCTAGCAGAAAACAAAATAAATTATTAAATGGATTGTCCATCTATACTCAGTTCCTTCTAAAGGTTACTCTCAGCTTTTTCTCTGTAGCAGGCGAAAAGAAACAATTTTCAAGCTCTCTATTCAGTCTCCAGTTAATAATATCAGTTTTCTGTATTTAATATGTAATGGATATTTTATTCTGCAACTACAATGGTATACAGGGGCTTGGAGCCAGACCACCTGCATCCAAATGCTGCCTGTCCTGATCCTTAGCTCTGGGAAAGCTGGCAGATTACCCAGCCTCCCTGTGTTTCATTTCCTCAGTCAGAAACCCTAGATAACAACAATAATTATCTCTTGGGTTATTGTGAGGATAAAATGAGTTAATGTGTTTAAGCATTTAGGACATTTAGTTCCAAGCAAGGAGAAAGTGCTACAAGCATTTGCTCTCATCATTATTATTACTATCATCATTGTATTTCAACACGTTTCCTTTCTCAGAGGCATTGTCCTGCTAATGACAGCAGAAAACAATTTAAATGACAGTAATGGAGTTAACAGCAATGCTTCGCTTGATGGGAGTCTTTGTCTGGGGAAGCTGGGCCTCTTTGGGTATGAATGTGTCATCTGTGCATACACAAGTGTTTGGTGAGGAAATCTTGAAGGGAAGAACAATTAGGATAGTCAAGGTGGTGTTCACAGATAAATTTCACATCATGTATTTTCTCTAAAACTGTTTATGAATTATAGCATGTAAAACTTTTAAACAGCACCAATTAATAGCCTTGAGTACCTGATGCATAGCAAAGTCTTCTCCCTATTGACAGAGGAGGACAGTCCATTGCAACGAGGTGGCATAGAAATCCCAATAGTTAAACATGGTGCTACACTCACACAAGAACAAAAAATAAATAAATTTTTTAAAGATTTATTTATTTACTATGTATACAATGTTCTGTTCTGCATGTGGTTGCTGGGAACTGAACTCATGACCTCTGAAAGAGCAGCCATTGCTCTTAACCTCTGAGCCATCTCTCCAGCCCAACAAAAGTTTCTATTGGCTTGGATAAGTTTCATGTCTACAGTCATTCCCATAGCACATGTAATGCATGTATTCTTTCTTCTACAGGAAGAGCCAAAAAGGTTGCCAGCAGGCCTTAAGTAGAGTCTAGCTTGATGTTGTGAAACAGGCAAAAAGCAGAGAGAAAGTGTGTGTGTGTGTGTGTGTGTGTGTCTGTTCGGACTCTGATGGAAGATCAATTTAGATGCATAATTAGACACTTCAAACATGATTAGGTTCTCTTTTTTAAATGTCACAGAAAGGATATTGTCAGCCTCTTTATTTTATTTTTGAGAACTAGAGGAAACTTTATTCTCAGGGTTCCCTGAAGTGTAACTTGCAAATCTAAAGCATGCACCCCAAGAAATGGTGTAAGAAGGTAAGCAAAGAAATAGAGTACACTCCAGTGTGCTGTCTTGTTAGCTCTGAAATTGGGGTGGCAGGGAAACTTAAGCACCTAAATACTACAGCAGCTGTAGGATAAGCAGGAGAGGCCCAAGCTATGGTGATGGTAAGGGGAGGTCACTCCTAGAGGATTCTGCCCAGGTTTTTGCCATCTCTGAATAATGGTTAATATTTCCATATAAAACAATTGCCAAAGGTAATATGAAATGTCAGTTTTTAGTTTTATTGAAGTTCTGACACAGGCAGAGCCTTACAATTTAAAACATTTTGTTTGTTTGCTTGTTTTATTTGAGACTGGGTTTCTCTTTGTAGCCGTGGCTGTCCTGGGATTCACTCTGTAGACCAGGCTGGCCTCAAACTCACAGAGATTCACCTGCCTCTGCCTCCTGAGTGCTGGAATGAAAGACCTGTGCTGCCACCACTTGGCCACCAAAAAAAAAAAAAAAAAAAAAAATCTTTTTTTTTTATATTGGTATTTTTTATTTATTTTTCATTAATTACACTTTATTCACTTTGTATCCTCCCCCATAAGCCCTTCCCTCCTCCCCTCCCAATCCTACTTTCCGCTCCCCCTTCTCCACACATGCCCCTCCCCAAGTCCACTGATAGGGAATGTCTTCCTCTCCTTCCTTCTGACCTAGTCTATCAGGTCTCATCAGAAGTGGCTGCATTGTCTTCCTCTGTGGCCTGGTAAGGTTGCTCCCCTCTCAGGGAGAGGTGACAATACATATTTCTTTAATATATATATATATATATATATATATATATATATATATATATATATATATATATGTGGCAAATCTCTCCTTTCTCTCTCTCCATCCCCCTCACATCCACACACACACACTAGCGCACACAATAGGATTTGCCTGTGAAAAACAAAGTTTAGGGAAAGGACCCAAGTAAGAAAACAAGAGAAGGAAGAAAACCCAGTAGAGAACTATCAAAAAATGTACATATAAGGACAGAGCCACTGTGTGTAGAATATAGTCCTCATGGCTTAACAGTTTCAAGCATAGACACAGGTAGGAAGCAGGTGGAGAAAGACTTATTTTCATGGGGAACTGTTTGAGAGAAAGAAGAGTAAGTTTTATAAACTGACTTGGGATACCTAAAAAGTGTTAAGGAGAATAAAACCTCCTGAAGGCCAGGTGTGGTGGCTTACATCTGTGATCTTAGGACTAAAGGGGTGATTACTATAAACTCAAAGCCAGCGTGTGATAAACAGTGAAGTCTAGACCAGGTAAGGCTACAATAATAATAAAGGGGTGAGTGACCGGCACAAGTGTGCTCAGTGGTTAAGCGCACACACTGCAGCCAGGGGGTGGTGAGACATGCCTTTAATCCTGTAAACTCTTTCATACTGTAAAGAGTGTGAGCCCTCCATCCTAAACAAAGGCAGCCTCTGCCTCCCAACTGCGGGGATGAAAGGTGTGCGTCACCACCACCAAGCCACAGGCTCTGATGCAAGAAGCACCTCTCCAGGGTGAAATTCTGATCCTCCTGCCTTCACCTCCTGAGTGTTTTTGAGACAGGGTTTCTCTATGTAGTCCTGGCTATTCTGGAACTGGATCTTTGGACTAGGCCTCAAAGTCAAGAAGTCTGTTTTCCTCAGCCCTCCAAGTGCTGGAATTAAAGGTGTGCACCATCACACCTGACAAAGGATCCACTCTTAATCTTTCTAGTTCTGTGATGACAAACTTACGCTACCTTGATTAGCCTTTCCTCCTATTTTTCTTTTTTTTTTATATTTTTTTTATTTTTAAATAATTTTATACATTCACTTGTATCCCAGCTGTAGCCCTCTCCCCCTTTCCCTCCCAATCCTCCCCTCCCTCCCCTCATCTCCTCCCTGACCCCTTCCAAGTCCACTGAGAGGGGGTGTCCTCCTCTTCTCCCTGTCTGGCCCTAGCTTATCAGGTATCTTCAGGATGGGGTTGCAATGTCCTTATCTGTGGCCTAGCAAAGCTGTTCCTCCCTCAGGGGGTGGGAGGGGAAGCTCAATGAGCCAGACACTGAGTTCATGTCAGAAACAATTCCTGTCCCCCTTACTAGGGAACCCACTTGGATACTGAGCTACCATGGGTTATGTCAGAGCAGGGATTGTAGGTTATTTCCATGCATGGTCCTTGGTTGGATAAACAGTCTCAGAGAAGACCCCTGTGCCCAGATATATCTGGACCTTGTGGGGCTCCCTGTCCCCTCTAGGTTATACTAATTCCTCCTTCCTTCATGTGATTCCCTACACTCTGCCGAAAGCTTGCTTATAGGTCTCAGCTTCTGCTTTGATACTCTGCTAGGTAGAGTCTTCCAGGTACCTTCTGTCCTGCTGTTTTTCACTGTCAGAATAAGGAGAATTTAGAGCTGGGGATACGGCTCAGAGGGTAAAACACTCACCTACCATACAGAAATCTCTGAGTTTGATTCACAGTACCGCATGACCTGATGTGGTGCTGCATGTCTGTCTCCAATCCCAGCACTAAGGAGGTGTAGGCAGAAGGACACTCTCCAAATCAAAAAAATCAGAAATGAAAAGGGGGACATAATGGCAGACACTGAAAAAATCCAAAGAATCCTTAGGGCCTACTTCAAAAGGCTATTTGCAACAAAATTTGAAAAGCTAAAAGAAATGGACAATTTTCTTGATGATTCCATTTACCAAAGCTGAGTCAAGATTAATTAAATAAATTAAGCAATCCTATATCCCCAAAGAAAATAGAATCTGTCATCAAAAGTCTCCCATCCAAAAAAAAAAAAAAAAAAAAGGCCCAAGCCAGACAGTTTCAGTGCAGAATTCTACCAGACCTTCAAAGAAGAGCTAACTCCAATTCTCTTCAAACTATTCCACAAAATAGAAACAGAAGTAACATTACCAAACTCATTCTACAAAGCCACAGTCACCTTGTACTTAAGCCACACAAAGACCCAACAAAGAAAGAGAACTTCAGATCTATCTCTCTTATGAACATTGATACAAAAATACTCAATAAAATAAACACAAACCTAATCCAAAAACACATAAAAGATATCATATACCATTACCAAGGAGGCTTCATCCCAGGCATGCAGGGGTGGTTCAACATACAGAAATCCATGAATGTAATCCATATATAAACAAACTGAAGGAGAAAAACCACATGATCATCTCCTTAAATGCCAAAAAAGCATTTGACAAAATCCAACACCCATTCATGTTTCAAGTCTTGGAGAGATCAGGGATAAAAGGCATGTACCTAAACATAATAAAGGCAATATACAGCAAGCCAATAGCCAACATCAAACTGAATGGAGAGAAACTTAAATCAATCCAACTGAAATCAGGGACAAGGCAAGGCTGCCCACTCTCTCTGTATCTCTTCAACATAATACCTGAAGTCCTAGCTAGAGCAATAAGACAACCAAAGGAGATCAAGGGGATACAAATCAGAAAGGAAGAAGACAAAGTATCACTATTTGCAGATGATATGATAGTATACATCAGTGACCCCAAAATTCAACTAGAGAACTCCTTCTGCTGATAAACATCTTTGGCAAAGTGGCTGGATACAAAATTAACTCAAAAAAATAAAAAAATCAGTAGCCCTCCTGTATATGAAAGACAAAAGGGCTGAGAAAGAAATTAGGGAGACAACACCCTTCACAATAGCCACTAATAATATAAACTACCTTGGTGTGACTCTAACCAATCAAGTGAAAGACCTGTTTGAAAAAAAACTTCAAGTCTCTGAAGAAAGAAATTGAAGAAAATGTAAGAAGATGGAAAGATCTACAATGCTCATGGATCGGTAGGATTAACATAATGAAAATGGCTATTCAGCCAAAAGCATTCTACAGATTCAATGCAATTCCCATCAAAATACCAACACAATTCTTTACAGACCTGGAAAGAAAAATTCTCAATTTCATATGGAAAAACAAAAAACCCAGAATTGCTAAAACAATCCTCTACAATCAAAGATCCTCTGGAGGTATCTCCAATCCCTGATCTCAAGCTGTACTACAGAAAAATAGAAATAAAAACTGCATGGTACTGGCATAGAAACAAAATGGTGGATCAATGGAATCAAACAGAAGACCCAGAAATAAACCCACACACCTATGGACAGTTGATTTTTAACAAAGAAGCCAAAACCATTCAATGGAAAAAAGATAGCATCTTCAAAACATGGTGCTGGCCCAAATGGATGTCTACATGTAGAAAAATGAAAATAGATCCATACTTATCACCCTGCACAAAACTAAAGTACAAGTGAATCAAAGACCTCAACATAAAAGCAGACACATTAAATCGGCTAGAAAAAAAAAGTGGGGAGTATCCTAGAACTCATTGGCACAGGAAACAACTTCCTGAACAGAACACCAACAGCACAGGCTCTAAGAGCAACAATCAATAAATGGGACCTCATGAAACTGAAAAGCTTCTGTAAAGCAAAGGACACTGTCATCAGAATAAAACAACAGCCTACAGACTGGGAAAGGATCTTCACCAACCCTACGTCTGACAGAGGGCTAATATCCAGAATATATATAGAACTCAAGAAGTTAAAAAGCAACAAATCAAATAATCCAATTAAAAAATGGGGTATAGAGCTAAACAGAGAACTCTCAACAGAGAAATAACAAATGGCAGAGAAACACTTAAGGAAATGCTCAATGTCCTTAGACATCAGGGAAACACAAATCGAGACAACCCTGAGATTTCACCTTACACCCATCAGAATGGCTAAGATCAAAGACTCAAGCAACAATACATGCTGGAGAGGATGTGGAGAAAGACAAACCCTCCTCCTTTGCTGTGGGAATGTGAACTTGTACAAGCACTTTGGAAATCAATCTGGAGTCTTATCAGAAAATTAATAATAGTGATACCTCAAGATCCAGCTATACCACTCCTAGGCATATATCCAAAAGATGCTCAAGTATACAACAAGAACATTTGCTCCACCATGTTTGTATCAGCTTTATTTGTAATAGCCAGAAGCTGGAAATAACCCAGATGTCTCTCAACTGAGGAATGGATACAGAAAGTGTGGTACATTTACACAATGGAATACTACTCAGCAATTAAAAACAAGGAAATCAAGACATTTGCAGGCAAATGATGGAAACTAGAAAAGATCATCCTCAGTGAGGTATCCCAAAAGCAGAAAGACACGCATAGTATATACTCACTTATAAGTGGATATTAGAAACATAATATAGGACAAACATACTAAAATCTGCACACCTAAAGAAGCTAAGCTAGAAGGAGAACCCCGGGTAAGATAATCAACCCTCATTCAGAAAGGCAAACAGGATAGACATAGAAAGAGGAAGAAAACAAGGAACAGGACAGGAGCCTACCACAGAGGGCCTCTAAAAGACTTTACCCAGCAGCGTATCAAAGCAGATGCTGAGACTTATAGCCAAACTTTGGGCAAAGTGCAGGGAATCTAATGAAAGATAGGGGAGATAGAAAGACCTGGAGGGGACTGGAGCTCCCCAAGACCAACAGAACCATAAAATCTGGGCACAGGGGTCTTTTCTGAAACTTATATTCCAACCAAGGACCATTCATGGATATAAACTGGAACAGATGTAGCCCATGGCAGCTCAGTATCCAAGTGGGTTCCCTAGTAATGGGAACAGGGTCTGTTTCTGACATGAACTCAGTGACTGGCTTTTTAATCACCTCCCCCTGAGACAGGTGCAGGGTTACCAGGCCACAAGAGGAACACAAGCCAGCCAGTCCTGATGAGACCTGATAGGCTAGGGTCAGAGGGAAGGGAAAGAGAATCTCCCCTTTCAGTGGGCTTGAGGAGGGCCATGGCAGAAGGGGATTCGTAGGGGATGAGGGAGGGTGCTACAGCTAGGATACAAAGTGAATGAAATATAATTAATAAAAACTAAATAAATTTAAAAAAAAAACAAAAAATAAAGTACCTTTTTGCTTGTTTTGTTGTGTTTATTCATTTATTTATTTATTGACTTTACATCCAGATAGCAGCCCCTTACCTCCTCTCCTTGGAGTCCAACCTTCCCACTCAAGCAGATTCCAGACAGAATTAACTGTGCAAGGATTTTAGTAGTTGAGATGCTGATGAAAGGTAATATGCAGATAATTGTTTTAATGGCCAAGCATGTAAAATTGGAAGCAGAGCCTGAGCATTCTACCTTGTCTCTCCCATCTTATTCCATGGAAAGCTTTCAGTATAGTCTTGCTGAACCCCAAACTGGAAAGAGATATTCATGGCACGCTTGAGTGTGTCCCAGTCCTGGGAACCCCAGCTCTCTGTCCTCTAAAGAAAATAAAGGAGCTACTTATGGCCACACTTAAAGTGAAATGCAAAGGGGAGGGTGTGATCTGAACCCTGCTACTTCTAGTAAATCATAAAATAAGTTTTAAGAAGTCATAGCTCATGTGGAGACATTGTGATGGGCTTTGAGGTATAGCAGCTGGGTCCCTTATCAACTGTATTCTCTGCAATTAGAAGTCTTTGAGATGTGATGTTCTCTTGGACTTTATACCCTACAGTCATTTTTCTTCCATCCAAATTTGTTTTCATCCACAGTTCCACTACCTAGTAAAAGGTGAGTATGGAGATAATCAGAACAAGCTAATGCAAAAGACACAAGGAAATATAGTGCATGGATTAAAGAAAAGGTGCCCAAGACAAGCTGAAACTTGCAAAGAAAGCCAAAGTAGTCAGATACAGTGGCACACACCTGAATCCAACACCTGAAAGGCATAAGCAGAGGATCACAGTAAGTGCAAAGCCAGCCTGGTCTACTTGGTGGTACCCTGTCTCAAAAAATGCCAGAGCAGTAAGTCAAATGCAATCAAAACAAGACAAAGGCAAATTTCAAGGCTAAGTGAGATGGTTCCCTCAGTAAAGCACTTGCCTTGTAGGCATCATGACCTTTGTTCAATCATGAAAGCCCACCTAAAATGCTGGACATAGAGGCCTGCACCAGGAATTCCACTGTTAAGTAGAAACAAGAGGATTTCTAGATCAGCCTAACTGATGAGCTCCAAGCACATGGAGACCTTACCTCAAAAGAAGTCAGCAATATTCTTTTTTTTTTTGGTTGGTTGGTTGGTTGGTTTTGTTTCTTGAGGCAGGATTTTTCTGATTAGCCTCGGTTGTCCTGGACCGTCTCAAACTCATAGAGATTGGTCTTGGCTGCAGAGAGCCACATTACTAAACTCAACCCTATGCAATGGCACATAGGAGTCAATTATGTCACTGAAAGTCTCAGCCATCAAATTTCATGATTTCTTTGTTTTTAATTGCTGAGTAGTATTCCCAGAAACAGAAAGACACACATGGTATACACTCACTTATAAGTGGATATTAGACATATACTAAAGGATAATCATACCAAAATCTGTACACCTAAAGAAGCTAAGCTAGATGGAGAACCCTGGGTAAGATGCTTAATCTTCATTCAGAAAGGCAAACGAGATAGATATCAGAAGAGGAAGAAAACAGGGAACAGGACAGAAGCCTGCCACAGAGGACCTCTGAAAGACTCTACCCAGCAGGGTATCAAAGTAGATGTTGAGACTCATAGCCAAACTTTGGGCAGAGTGCAAGGAATCTTATGAAAGAAGAGGGAGATAGAAAGACCTGGAGGGGACTGGAGCTCTACAAGAAGAGCAACAGAACCAAAAAAATCTGGGCCCAGGGGTCTTTTCTGAGACTGATACTCCAACCAAGGACCATGCATGAAGATAACCTAGAACCCCTGCACAGATGTAGCCCATGACAGTTTAGTCTCCAAATAGGTTCCCTAGTAATGGGAACAGGGACTGTCTCTAACATGAACTCAGTGGCTAGTTCTTTGATCATCTCCCCCTGAGGGGTGTGCAAGCCTTACCAGGCCACAGAGGAGGACAATGCATCCAGTCCTTATTAGACCTGATAGGCTAGGATCAGATAGAAGGGGAGGAGGACCTGCCCTATCAGTGGACTGGGAAAGGGGCATGGGAGGAGAAGGAAGAGAGAGGGTGGGATTGAGAGGGGATGAGGGAGGGGCTACAGCTGTGATACAACGTGAATAAATTATAATAAATAAAATTAAAAAAAAAAAAACAAACAACCCAGTTCAATTCCAAATGACCTTAGTCTAGCAGAGGCTCTCAGCCTGAGTCACCACCCTCGGGGGTTGAACAATCCTTTCACAGGGGTATCCTAAACCGTTGGAAAACACAAATATTTATAGCATGCTTTATAACAGTGGCAAAATTACAGTTACAAAGTAGCAGCAAAAATAATTTTATGATTAGAGGGTCACCACAACATGAGGAACTGTACATTAAAAGAAGGTTGAGAACCACTGGAAAGGGACATTTTAGCTCTGTGGCACTGCCTATGTGTTGGTGAGGATTTCCCCCTGTATGTCTGTAGATTTTCCCCTTCCACTTAATCTTGCTAAAAATCTCTCCTGGATTTCAAAAAGCATGGTCTTCACGCCCCTCTTTTAAAAAAATAAATAAATAATAAATGACCTGCCTGCTACACTCCCTCTCAGTATGTTTCACAGCAACCTAAACTATGATGAAAGACAGCCGTGTTTTTTTCCTTTGAATTTTTTTTTACTAAAGTACAATTTACATACAGAAATTGAACATATAAATTTCCAGCCCA
Source organism: Psammomys obesus (assembly GCF_907164565.1). NCBI lineage: Eukaryota > Metazoa > Chordata > Mammalia > Rodentia > Muridae > Psammomys > Psammomys obesus. Next base: position 3,941,704 of record NW_026596147.1, read on the forward strand.
TTGCATTTTCATAGCCTCAACAATAGATGCAAGCTGTGCCAGATACAAACAGAGCATTCCCAACACCTCTGAGGAGACAGCACATTTCACAATTGCTCTTTAAAATACCTCATAAAAATTTAACTAAGCCTAGCAGTTCTTCAGATCTATTCAGAAGAACTCATATAGTGCTAGCTCCAGAGTCCCAAACTCAAGGGAACAAAACAATTTCAACTTTTAAGACATAGTGTGCTATGTGGCTCTTGGTATTTACACTGCTTAACACTGGCTTTTGATGGTGTTCATTAATTTAAGAGAACTCATTATTAAAATAAGCAGCATAGCTGGAAGAGTGACGTGAATCCCTCTAGATTAGTCAGGAGGCTCTCCTGCTTTTCTCTGGAGGAAAAAGGACTTGGGTTGGGATAAAATCTTAAACCATCAGTCTGATCCTTCCCTGTGTGTTTTTTTTTTTTTTTTTCTGAAGCTCTTCTCTCTGACAGTTTATTCCAAGGAAAGTAGCTTCCAGGAGTGTCAGAAACAAAGAACCCTGGAAAATCCAAATAAGATCCTTTTCTCTGTAAACAGGTTTGAGAAACCAGCAACTAAGCCTAGGAAGACAGGGAAGGTTCAGACAAGAGGAGTGGGAACTGGAAGGGGAGGGACACAAACTGATGGGACAAGGAGAGGAAGTGAGAAAGAAACCAGACTGGCCCCCTTAAGCGTTCTCCCTATAACAGACCCCCTCATTATACGTGTGCATACTGCCAAAACACACACGCACATGCGTGATTATTGCACTACTCAGAATCTTGTCTCTCCAGAGTACACAGCATTGATTTTTCCATACTGAGGGAGAGCATGGAAATGAGACATTTTGGGAAAAGGTATCCTGAAAGCATAAGGGGGAACTTTTTAGTGAGACGGAGGGGGAAAGGGAAGCGAGGCCAAAATGAAACCTTACAATTCTTGGTAGGTCCAGGAGTCTCTCCCTTTAAACTAAGACCTGTGAATCAAAACACAAAACAGCAGCTTTGAACATTATGATCACATTCTTTGAACTGGAAGGAAAAGAATGAATATGTAAGATGAAAAGCAACAACTAAGATGCTCAATAATTTTCCACAAAAATTCCTTATATATAAGAAGGAAGAATTAGAGTTAGGCCTCATGTGGTAACTCATGCACGCATTCTCAACACTAGGAAGCTGAGGGAGAGAATCATCCACAAAGGCCATCCTGCGCTACATCTTGAGTTCTAAATCAGTCTGGGCTACAGGATGTGATTATGTCTGCAAACAAGAAAAACAATTTTAAAATTAGAATTATGAGCTCCAGACAATGAGTTAGCAAATGCCATGATCTGGTCTGTAGCCCAGGAAGGGTTTCCAGGCTGGAGCAGTATGAGAAGTGTAGGGGAAGGAGTAAGAATCTAGGCAGGCAATCAATGAAACTGAGATTCTGTTGTCAGCACTGTGACAGACGGGTGGCAATCTGGCTGGTGTGACTCTTAAAGCAGAGTCAAGAAGGATGCAGATTTAAAGGAGGTGATGTTCTCTGGGCAGGGGCAGTCAATTGATATGTGCCTTTGAGGCAAACATTTTTACCTCATTTTACTGAAAAGACTGAGGCATGGGGAGATTAAGAAACTAGCTCAGAGCTGGGTGCTGAGGAGAACACCAGTAATCCTGACACTCCGGGAGGCAGATGCAGAAGGGTTTCTACAAGTTTGAGGCCAGCCTGGTCTACAAAGTGAGTCTAAGACAGCCAAGGCCACACAAAGAAACCAAGAAACCCTGTTTTGAAATAAAAAAGAAAGAAAAAGGAAGGAAGGAAGAAGGAAGGAAGGAAGGATTGAAAGATGAAAGAAAGAAAGAAAGAAAGAAAGAAAGAAAGAAAGAAAGAAAGAAAGAAAGAAAGAAAGAAAGAAAGAAAGAGAAAGATAAAGAGAGAGAAAGAAAGAAAGGAAAGAAGAAAGAAAGAAAGAAAGAAAGAAAGAAAGAAAGAAAGAAAGAGAGAGAGAGAGAGAAAGAAAAAGGAAGGAAGCTTGGAGTTGGAAGGAAGGAAAAGAAACAAAACAGTGAAATGAAACTGGCTCAATACTGAGCACACACCTTTAATCCCAAAACGTGGGGAGGCAGAGGCATGAGGATCAATGTGAGTTTGAGGCTAGCCTGGTCTACAAAGTGAATCCAGGACAGTCAAAAGTACACAGAGAAAACAACTGTCCTGAAAAAGGCAAAGAGAAAAAGTAACTAGCTCAGAGTGTTTCAGAGTAGGTAGAGACACAAGCTTGAGCCTCAGATGCTTATTTCCCAGCCTCTGTACTCCATTTTCGCACATGGCTAAGCAGAAACAAATGTACCACGAAGGTAGTGAAATCTAAGTGTCAGGCCATTCATTTGCTTGAGATCTTAAGATTCTGATCCTATTGTGTCATTTGTAATTTTATTAATATTGTTCATCTTTTAAATGACTTCTTTCACTTGCATAAGCTTTAGGCCTCATTAAACCTCACATTATATTGGAAGCCAATAAAAACATATAACAGGACTTCCTAAATCATTTCCCTCCCTCTCTCTCTTCCTCCCTCCCTCCTTCTTTCCCTCCCTTCCTTCTTTCACACTTTCCAAGTGCTGGGAATGCAGATGTGTGCCACTCTCCCTGCTTGGTCAAAAGGACTTCTGTGAAATATGAAAGCTAACTCACAAGCTGTTTTTTTTCTTTCTCTCTCTAACTAGCTTTTATATTACCATTTTTCCTACTTGTATATATTCTAAATGTTTGATGCCCACGTTTTCCATATTCCACACATGCCCTGTGCTTTTACTGGCCTCTTTCTGAAGAATTTTTGTAGGTCATTTGAAGGGCAGAGGAGAACCAACAAAATGTATCATCTCCTATGAAGACTCTGTCTTCTCACAAAATCCACACACCAGGTAGATACTTCCTATGTTTCAGAAGAACAAGTCAGACTCTGAGAACTGATATACTTTTTGATGAATCCAATTCTTTGCAGTAACACTATGATTGGTGACACTCTTTAAGATTTCTGTTTTTAAAAAATAGGGATAGAAAAAACTTAATGGGGAAAACTGCAAAAATAAAATGCATGTCTGCAGATTTAACTCCCCCAGCAGGTGATGTGAGATCCAAAGGAGTTCCACCTGGACGCTACTCCCATATCCTTCTACACCGTGGCATTCCTAGATGAGAAAGGCTAGCATCCACCTTCCAGGAATGAAAAGGCTTCCACTCTCAGCAAGTATCAGAAGAATAGCCAACACCCTCAACTGAAATCCAAACCACTTGGCACCCATTCCCTTGATACATTTATTGACCAGATCTTTAGCTGCAATAAATTATAGAAAGTACTTGGCTCTTAAGATCATAGTCACACGAATGGTCTGATGATGATAACAAATATTAACAGCACCCTGAATCTATACGCCTTTCTGAGGACAAGTACTTCAGGCCTCATGGAAAAGTAGCTTTCCAGTGGAGGTAGAGTTCTAAGTCTCTATTACCCACTGTAGATGGAGGAAGTCATGAGGTGGCCACACATCTATACATATACATATTAGATACATATTAGATAAGAACACAAGCTGCATAGAACGAGAAAAGCAAATAAGCAGACTGAAAAAAATGACATGTATTTATAAAACTGGCCTATGACAGATTCACAGGTAGAGAACAGTAGAAGTGTTGTATGTTGAGTGGCCAGCACACACAGGGTAACTCAGATAATTAACTGGGTCGAAGGCAGGGTATCAGTTCTATATTCTTGGTGTTGAATCCACTTTTAATTGACTCTTTGCAGAACTGGGTTTGTAGAAAGTTGTTGTGATGGAAGGATTTTTTTTTTTCTTTCAGATAATCCGATGTGTGATGGCTTTGAATGCACTAAGTGACTAGGTTGGTCCTTGACCTTGTCTTTGGTTGATGGCTCTGGGCATGTCCCTCACATTTGGCAGATGATAAGTGGGTCTGTATTTGTCCCTTCATTTGGAAGACAAGGGGAGAAGATAGGTCTGAGAGGTTCTTGGAAGGAGGTCGATGGGAAGCTGTAGATGAGGGACTCGTCTGTCACATTGTAAAATGCTATGTGTCCAGATTCATAGTCCAAGAACACACCAACCTTATGCACTGGCTCTCGGACGTGCTGACCTTTCAAGGGCGACGACACCCAGAGACTGTAATCATCACCAATTTTTAAGCCTATCAGTGAGAAGAGGTCCCCAGGAGGTTTGGGCAGATTCCCCTTCCTGTTCACAGAGTCCTTGCAGATGCCCACTTCCCACTCAGTCTTCTTTCCCACTTCCACCTCCCAGTAGTGTCTCCCGCAGGTGAAGATCTGGGCTCCCAACACAGTGGCAGACTGATCAAATCTTTCTGGGTTGTCAGGTAATTGCTGTCTGGTTCCTCCATATCTCACACTCTTCAGATCATCAGACAAAACTAGGAAGGCATTGGCTGTGGCTGGATCTAGAGTTATATCTGCTACAAAAAGAGAGAAGAATGAATCTTTTTACATCCTTCGAAATCTCCCATATATATTAATTTTAAGCTAAACTCTTAGTAGCTAGTCCTATTGTTATTTGTTTATTTGTTTTTGAGACAGGATCAAACCAAGTATCCCAGGCTTGTCCTTGAACTTGTTAGTTCTCTCTTACGTTAGCCTCTTCCATGCTGGGATTTAAGCATGACTACCAAGCCCAGCTGGGCCTAGTCTTTAAGTGTAACTTAGATGTTAGCAAGGCAAGCAATTCTAGCACCGGTAAGACTAAATAAGGCAAGATAGTAAGTGTTCAAAGCAAGACTGGGCTACATGGTGAGCAGAAGGCTAACCTGGGCTACACACACTATCTGGTTTCAAAACAAATGTTGAGGCCAAACGGTTTATGTGGTGAATTTAAAACTAGCCTCGTTTATAGTGTAAGGCCCTGTTTCAAAACAAAAAGGGTTTTAAATGTAATTTCAGGGCATTTGATAAGATAGCCTTCTATAATAGAAAATGTCCACGTCTGGCTGGACTTGGCATCCTACGTCAGTAATTCCAATACTTAGAAATCTTAGGCAGGAAGGTTACCATGAGTTTAAGACCAGCCTGGGCTATATAATGAGACCCTGGAATAAATGAACAAACAAAACATAGACCAGAATCTCTGAGTTCATTTTTACCGACCCATAGGACAGACACTGAAGCTATAAGAAGAGACAGAATAGAGCCATGTGCAGTGAGAATTTACACATCAACGAGGGTCAGAGGAAACTGTAGGTGTAACAAAAGTTGTTTTCTAGACAAGACAGTTTTAGAATTCAAGTTATCTGTCTACACAAGGACACCCTTGCTGTTTGCCATGGCAGGATTTCTGCAGCTTGGACAGAAAGAGACAAGTAACTGACATTGGTTGCACTTCTAAGTGCAAATCATTTCCTATGCATTCGTGTTGTTCCTATGCATTAATCTTTGTTGCACTCATAATGATCTCATATTAAATGCAATAATAATAACAAGGGATAGAAAGGAGGCTCCATAGTTAAAGTACATGGTGTTCTTCCAGAGGACCTGAGTTAGATTCCCAGCCCTCGTGTTTGACAGCTCACAACCGTCTCCAGGGGATCTGACACCTCTGGCCTTTTGAGACACCCAAATTCATGTACACTCACACACAGGCACACACACACATATAGTTAATAGTGAATATTTTTCAATAAAAAAAATGGAAGAAAAGTTGGAGGTATTACAATGTTGGTAGAATGCCTGCCTGACATGCATAAAGCCCTGGCTTCAGTCTCCAACACAGAAAACAAAAGAGAACTGGTGTGGTCACACAAATTTGTAGTTATAGCATGTAGGAAGTGAAGGTAGGAAGATCAGAGGATCAGATCCTATGTAGAGAATTCTGGGCTAGCCTGGGGTACATAAGACCTTGTTTAATAAATACAAACAAATAAACCAAAATAAATTTTAAAGAAAAATGAAATTCACAAAGATTAATTTTACTAAGGTTATAAAATCATAGAGTATTATAATAGCAAACTCTTTTTTTAAAGATTCTTTTTTTTTTAAGTAGCGGAGTGCTCTATCTGCATGTACACCTGCCTGCCAGAAGAGGGCATCAGATCTCTGTAAAAAAGGGTTGTGAGCCATTGTGTGGTTGCTGGGAATTATACTCAAGACCTCTCCAAGAGCTAAGCCGTCTCTCCAGCCCCCTGATAGCAAAATTCTTAATTCGTGCTTTTTGCTATGCCATGGTCAAATGCAGTTTTGCATGAGTTAGCACCCCAGAACAATATGAAAACACATGTGAGCTACTGGCAGGCCTTCCTAACCACCCACCTTTGAGGAGGACATAAGAGAGGCCTCAAACTTTCATTGACTCCGGATGAAATAATTTGCCCCCTTGAGGCAGGCACGCATACGTAGTTCAGGTTGGGACCCCATTTGGTTTTAAGTTATTGAAACTATACACACCCTCTCGTAATAATGCACTTGACATTCTGGTTCCTTTATCTGCATGCACTATGTGTACACGCCCCTCTCCCATCAATGCACCTAGGAATGGTCGGGACCCCCTGCACCTCAACATACATCAGGCTATACATACCCCCACATATGTTATACCCACGGTCTCCTCTCACCCTCATAGATATACAAAATCTCTGCATGTGACTCCTCTGCACTGACTCTATTCTGTCTCATTGCTTCACTCTCCGTTCCACAAGACAGTAAAGAAATAAGCTCAGATATTCTGATCTGTTCTTTTGTTTGTTTGTTTTTGTTTTAAGATGGGATCTCATGGTATACGGTTCCCATCAATTTAGCCAGTTTCTCTTCAAATGTATTCCCAAAGCATCCGGGCATGACAAATAGAGGTATGACAGAAATCTGCTGCAAAGCAGTCAGAGACTACCACCCAAGGTTGTCCCCTGACCTCCGTACGGATTGACTGCGACATACACATCAACACTCACACTCATGTACACACCCACACCACCATCACCCTCACTACCCCATACACATGAAGGTTAAAACAAAAGAATTAAAAGAGAAGAATTTAACCCAGCTTTCAGCCTAACAGGAAGAGAGCCGGCAAGGCAGGATCCTCTGCAAGGGGGTTATTGTGCGTGGTGGGTATGGCGTGTTCATACCACAGAACAAGGTGACAAAGGCAGGACAGGGACCTTTTGAGAACCCGCAGAGCCTGGAGGAACATCAAACAAGGACCCTTGCCTCTTGGCCCCAGCATAGCCAGTGTTTGCAACTTGGCCCTTAGCACCTGCTCAGGATACTGTAACTGGGAGAAATGATTATGGCAGAAGGAGCTGCCCGGTTGCTCAGTGGTGCTCATAGCATGTGCTGAACTTAACTGTGGAAATCCCTTGAGATGGGACAAGGAGGTGGACTTACTGCTGAATTTTCTCAGCATCTCCCTCATCCCTGTGATGCGGCACAGGCTCAGTTCTGTGATGGTGGTCTCCGGACACTGAAGCAGCAAGGATTCACACCTTCCAAGAGAAAAGGGAGGCTCACTTGTTCAGTGACACGTGCCATCCAACCTGGACCAACCTGGCAATCCATAGCATCCCCACCCCCCCGAAAAACTACATCCACATGTTCATCCCACTCCATCACTGTTTTATCAGCACTAGATCTCCAGAGGCTACACAATGGAGACCTGATGGAAACCTACCGATCCATGGCTCCTCTGACTTCCTAGGGATAGAAAGAAAAGACGGTTACTATCTGTTCATCTCTATCACGATCAAATACTGAAGCCATTTTCATCACACTCTCTTGCTAGTTTCACGGACTCTAACTTCCATGGTCCTAGCACACCTGTTATACCCTGAAAGGTTATAACAGATAGGACAAGGAGAGTAAACAAAAAATCCAGCTTCTGCTAAGGATGTTTTTTGATGAACATAAACATTTCTCACACTGACTAGATAATTGTTTGGCTTTTTTTTCACATCCATGATTTTAATTTTAAAAAATTAACATCCTCTTTGTAGGTAGCAAGGAATGCCACAACATGAACATAAGGTGAGAGGACAACTAAGAGGACTTTGTTCTCTTATACTACATGGGTCCCAACCAGGAACCGAATTCACATGGTTAATCTTGATAGCAATCACCTTTACCCACTAAGCAATTGCTTGCTGGCTCTGCAGAAGTCTTTTTTTTAATGTGTTTTAGCATATATTTATTATGCATAATAATGGGCTTCATCCTGGCATTTTCATACATGTACGTCATGTATTTTGCTGTATTCATATTTGTAAATAATGTATTTTGATGTGCCATATATGCACACAATTTTGATCCTGTTCTCTTTCCCATTCTTATTCATCCCCTTCCTCTTCCCAACATGTCCACAATTCTACTCATATGACTTGTTTGTTTGTTTGTTTGTTTGTTTGATGACCCAATGTGTTTAGTTAGGGCTATTTATGGGGCTATGAGGGTATGGTAAGGGTTAATTTATAGAACATGAGCAGTTTACCACTGGCTGTATCACTGAAAAAAAAAAAAAAAAAAACACAACCCAGTCCCAACAACCATTACTTGTCTAGAAATGCTGAGAGAATATGGGGGATTCCTAAGTCCCCTTCCTTTGTTGAGAATGAAACCAACTATTAACCTCATGCTCCAGAGAACCAGAGATGAGTAAAGAAAAATGACCCAGTGGGAGCTAAGACCAAGGCGCTCTTACATTTTCTTGATGTTAATTATTTATTCAGAAGACACAAAGTCAGACTGCACTCTGTAGAGTCTGGTAATGAATGAGACCTGAAGCTGAAGTTGGTCCCAGTCTTTATTTTTTTTTAATTTTTATCAATTATATTTTATTCACTTTGTATCCCCCCCCACAGTTCTCTCCCTGCTCCCCTCCTGATCCCATCCTTCTTCCCCCTCCTCCATGCATGCACCTCCCCCAGTCCACTGATAGGGGAGGTCTTCCTTTCCTTCCTTCTGATCCTAGTCTATCAGGTCTCATCAGGACTGGCTGCATTGTTTTCCTCTGTGACCTGGTAATGCTGCTTCCCCCTCAGGGGGAGGTAATCAAAGAGCAGGCCAATCAGTTCATGTCAGAGACAGTCCCTCTTCCCATTACTATGGAACCCACTTATGACTGAGACGATGCCAATGAATAGAGTAGCCTAAGGAGGCAGTAGGCAAAACAGTGGGCTTGGTACACAAAACATCTGGGTTCTGGGACCTCTTAACTGTAGGACAAGCAGATCTCCTTTCCTGCCTTGAATCTGATTATCCAATATTTGCAAGCCTGAGTCCATTTTGGAGCTGATGATCACCTGTAGGGTACATAATGCTAGTACTTGCCCTTGTCAGAACCTTGAAAAGATTAAATTTACCATGCCCAGTAGCTTACAAATAAATTATAAATTACTAGACAAAGCTGAGTTTGCAGAGGCAGGTCCAGAAGGTACAGTCAAGCCTGGGCTTGTTTGTGAAAAGTTTTTTTGTTTTGTTTTGTTTTTCTTCTTGTTTGATTTCTCCTCCTTTTCAAGAATTTTTAAGACCCAGAATGTCAGTTCCTTAGGAAAATTACTTTTAAGGCAGAGCTTAACTTTTCAGATGAGTACAGAAAAACATACTTCTTATGGCTTGAAATACTATGCGCCAATCTGCATTTTCTTTTCTCACCCAATTTTCCCAACATCCTCCTGAGTTTTACCTCACCTCAAAAGAATCCAAAGTCAAGTTTTGGCAGGTGGACTCAATCCTCCCAATCATTTTGCTGAGGCGCCGGACTTGCTGGGTCAGGTGGATCTCGTTTGTCCGCAGCTTCTTCATGTTCTCTTTTTCCTCCTTCTCCAGGAGCTGAAGCTGTAGCTGCTCCTCTTCCTTCAGGAACTGGTGCATCTTCATATATTCAAACACAACGACCTGCTTACAAGTCTTTGTCTCCTCCTGCTATCACATGTGCACAAAAATGCACGAGAGCACACACAAATGTTAGCAACAGAAACATTCCAATAAAGAGTAAAGTTTTGAAAGGTAAAGGTGTGCATTGCCCAATAATCAACAAAATCAGATTTTCTAGTCTAAGAACTGTCATTTCAGTTGGGTGTGGTAGCTCACATCTTTAAACCCAGCACTCAGGGAGGCAGACACTGCCGAATGGCTGAGTTTGAGGCCGGTCTTGTCTAGAGAGTGAGTCCAGGACAGAGGAAAGCCAAGGCTACACAAAGAGACCCTGTCTCAAAAAACAAAAACAAACAAACAGAAAAGAAAATTAAAAAAAAAAAAAGAAAAACATTAGGCTTTCAATCAGGCCTGATTAAAAAGAAAAAAAAAAAAGAACTGTCATTTTTTTTCTGAAAGAAACAAAAGAATTAAAAGTTTGACACATAGTAATCAGCACAAAATAAAATTGGAAAGAGGAAATTTTTGAATATAAAATTAAAAGAATAAAAATTATGACAATGAAATAAAACTTAAAAGGAGAAAAATATGAAAAAATGCATATAAAAATACATTATTAGACAAATATTGATTTTTAAAAGCAAATTGGCATCAAATTACATACTAGAACTACATCACAAAGAGTTGCACTTTATTCTAGATATAAGCCAGCATGGTGGTACATGTCTATAAAACCAGCACTCAGGAAACAGAGGCAGGATTATTAATGCAGATTTGAGGTCAATTTGTTCATCTGCATGGTGAGTTCGTGGCCAGCCAGAACCATAAAGCAAGATTCTGCCTTACAAAACAACAGCAACAAAAAAACTCAAAGTCTACCAAGAGTGGTGTGGTACGCCACAGCTGAAATTCTAGGAGTTGGGAGCAAAGGCAGGAAAAAAAAAAAAAATCAGGAGTTTGAGGTTAGTCTGGGCTACATAGGGAGAGCTTGTCTCAAATAAGCAAAATTTCTCAGAGTCTATTGGGAGACTCAAATATTCACTTTGAGTGCAATAGCATGTAACTAGCAAGTAAGGATATGTGTATGTGTATCTGCATGTGTGTCTTGTGTTTGTATGTCTGTGTGTGTGCATGTGTGCACACGCACATGCACACGTGCAGACCATAGGCCAACTTCAGCTATAATCCATCTTCACCTTCAACTTTGTTTGAGGCAAGATATTCTTGTTCACTGCTGTGTACACCAGGCTAACCTGCTGGTGAGCTTCTGGGAATTGTCATGTCTCTGCCTCCCCTCTCCTAGTAGGGATCCCAAGAGGTGACAAATGGTTGTTATTCTGACATTTATGTGTGCCCTGGATAGCCACACTCAGGTCAACGGGCTTGCATAGCAAGTGCTTTTACCCAGTGAGCCTCCTCCCTAGTACTAACCTCTACACTGATTATGCCATAGTCAACGTTGAATTCTTTGCTTTCACTGCTAGGCAATTCAAGTCCAAATCTGTGACTAACCTTAGGCATTTATCCCAGTATGATTCAGCCTACTACTTTGCCATTATTGTCCCTTCCTCTTTTACTTGCTTTTAATTTGCATGCAATGATTCCCCAAGCATCTGAGAGCCTCATTTTTAAAACTGCTTTCCATCCTATCTTGCAAATGCTTTTGAAATAATATTAATCAGATCCATCATAGAGGCTATCCAAGGACCATAAATGAAGAAACATAAATCTACCTGTGGTGAGTGACCCTGAGCTGAACTGTCATATACCCAGGAGAACACACAGAGGCAGGCAACTGCCTATGATAGGACTCAAAACCTGTCCTTTCCCCCTGACATGCCACCAAGTATCTCACACCCAAGACCAAACAGTAGACAGACACCGACCTTACACAGTATCACTCGCTCCTTCTCATGGTTCAAGATGGCCTGAGCTTCCTTCTTCTTTTTTTGTAGAAGATTTATGATATCCTGGAGTTTTTCCTACAATATAAACAAACCCCTGGGCAAACAGCAGGATACCCCGTGGCAGAAAGATCAGGAAAACCACTCACTGGAAGCTAAGACTCCCAAAGAAAGGGTGGAGGCAACACCCAAGCTAGTGCGCCACCAGTATGCCACCTGGAGTATGCCACAGTATGCCACATAATGTGCCAATGGCTGTCACCAACAGAGACCTCTATGAGAATTAAGGGATAGGACCAGTTCTGTGTTCTGAGGTTGCTGTTGAGCAATCTAACTTACTTTGTGTTGCTCCTCAGCCTCACTTGAGAAATATACCCTGTTCATCCCGTGACTTTGTGTCGAGAAGTTAATTAGACTCTGCTCATCATCAGAGAACACCCTGTTAGTTCCCGGTGTTTTCCCGCAGCTGTTCTGCTCGTCCTCACTCTGCAGCACCTGAGACCTCAGCTGCTTGCCAATGGTAGCCAGTCTCCCCAGTCTCTTGTTGGCTTGGAAATGAGGGGCTCCCAGAGTCCTCCAGCACTCAGGACAAGATAAGGGTGTGTTGTGCTCCTCCCAACTCTTGAGGAGGCACATCAGACAAAAGCTGTGCCCACACTCGGTGGTCACTGGACTGCTGAAATAGTCCAAGCAGATGAAACAGGTGAGCTCCTCCCTGAGGGTTTCCATCAAATCTGACATGGGTATTTTCTCATGGACAGACATCGGGACAAAGCTACCCTTCTAGTCTAGGATTAGAGAAGTCCTCTTTAGTCTCAACTGGGTGATCAGGTGCTGTGTTGTTGTTACAAGAACCTCTTGTTCTCATCTGTGCCTGATTACACCAAATGATACGTGTTCTCCAGCACAAAGCCAATTGTGACTTAATGTGGAACTCCTGAACACTGACTCGTCACCAGCCCCAAACTTTCTTTGAATGTCTTCTATGCATGCCTCATGCTAAATGCTAGAGATCCAATATAACTGACATTATTTTTTAGCTCATTCCTGTACATAAACAGCATCATGAAACCATTTAAACACAGAGGTTTGGGGCTGAGAATATGAATTACTTAGTGTAAACCAGCCCAAAAATTGTAGTGGTCTCTGATACAAGAATAGGAAGTGTAGCCTAAATCCTTCAATAGACTTTACTTGACAAAAAAATAGCTAGTAGAGAAGAAAACTACAATGAATATTATTCTTCTCATTGAACTCAGACCGAAGCCTAAGCTTTTAGCACAGTGGTCAGATACTCTGCACATTTGCTTGATTGTATTCATCCTAACAAGAACAGCACCATTGAACTATTTCTTGGTCTTACTTGTACAATGAATTGAGGGTTGTGCTTACCATTCTGCCCTGATAGCTTAGGATTCTCACCTATCTGTCATAATAAAAAGTAGGTTGAGTGATCTTCTTGAACATTATCTCAAGAGACCATTGCGCCATAGATACAAATCATTATATCTTGGTATAAACATAATTTTGTTTGCTTATTTTCACCTCCCAGAAACAGTCAAACTAGTCATAATCTGCCTGGTTCTCTTTTCTTACTTGACAGAAGCTGAGTGGGCAGGCATTTTTCTTTTGATGTATTTTTAAAAAATGATTGTTTAATATAGCGATTTATGTGCAGTGACCTCTACAATGAGGGCTAAGCGCTATAAATTCACGTCATATGATCATGAGTCATTCTTATCATGCCCTCCTTTTGAATGCAATTTGCCAGAAAGTGTATCTCAAGCTCTACTCAGCTCACCATACCATGTTTATATTCTCAGCCTGTTGTTTATCCAGCTTGGCAGTCTTCTGTAGGTGTATAGTACCAAAGTTAGACCATTAACCTTTTGTCCTGACCTTCAGGAACTTATCCACTCACCTCCTACGGGATGTCAGTATTGTCTGTTTTCTACTCTGACTAGCCAAAACTCACCTTTTCGAAGCTGTTGTCCCATCACTTCTTGGCCTGCTGTCGGAGATTCAGGGTGACGACACTGATTCAAATATTTTAAACATGTGTTGTTTGTGCCTCATTTTCAAAAATTAGGATTAGAGTTTACAGAAACCATCAAAGAGTCGTGTTACTTTCCCATAGGAGCAGGGGCATCAGTGAGGCACCATGAAAGCACTATGGCAGCCAGATGCGGTGGCTCACGCCTGTAATCCCAGCACTTGGGGAGGTAGAGGCAGGTGGATCACTGTGAGGTTGAGGCCAGCCTGGTCTACAAAACAAGTCCAGGAGAGGCAAGGCTACACAGAGAAACCCTGTCTCAAAAATAAAAATTGCCTGGTATATGGCTTCCAGGATGCTCCTTGAGCATGTCTTCATAATAACTGTTAAAAATTAGTCATAAGCAGAAGTCTTCCAAAAAAACAAATCTACAGTGACTCTAGGTTAAATGCCATCACAGGAAAAAAAGATTTACAAAATGCCACCACTATTCAATGTAATTCACATCTCAGCCTAGAAGGAGTCATTAGGACAGTCAAGTTGCAGTACGTCACAGAGCCCACATTCCGACTTGGAATTGGGAGGCTGGCGTGTTCTACCTTCGGTTCACACTAGGGTTCCATGGCACTTCCCTCTTCCAAATAAGCACCTGTCTTTTATAAGCTTCATAAATAATGCCTGTGTCCCATTCAACTCTGACCAGGGGAATTTTTCCCACATATTCAGAGATCAGCATAAGGAAGTTTTCAAGTGAGGGATGATGTAACCATGCCCATATTTCTAGCACCCAGGAAGCTGAACCATGATGATTGCTAGATATAGGCTAACCTGGGCTACAGGGCAAAGTCCAGGCCAGACCAGCCTACAGCATAGTGAGACTCTTATCTTAAAACATTAAAAGCAAATGTATTATATGAACACACAAAGGAATCACATTACTGCACAGCCACAGTCTTCTGTAGAAATAGAAGTAGAAATATCTTACACCCAAATTACCTTCTTTAGATGAAGAAGCAAACTGAGGCCCTCATAAGTTAAGCTGAACTTCCACGCATAGGTCAAATCAGGATGATAAAACTGGGTCTCCTGCTCTGCAGTCATTGTCTTTGGTCAGCACTGTATGCTACATCTTTCTTGTTGATTCTAACAAAAAAAAAAACCTCTAACTAGCTCAAATAAATTCTCTCTTTTGCTATCAGAAGTAAAGTGGACGGCGATCATTAAGGCACCCGAGTCACACCCACTGGCACAACTCTTTCTTGGGAACGAAGCCTTTATTAATTCTCTAAGTACACTGGGTATGCTCAGTTCAGAAATGAGCTAAATTCACAGAGCAACCCAGCCCTCCTAACATATCCACAGTCCCTCAGAGCACTGTGTTGCCCGTCAGGACTCCTGAGACCAATATGTCAAGCATCTTCCTCTGCAGTTTCACCTCTGTAATGACGTAATGCTAAGGAGTATCCCATGGTGACAACTGTCACCAGATGTGGCTAAGAAAAAAAAAAAAGAAAGAAAGAAAAAGAAAAAGAACTTCAAAGATCTATAAGGCCATGCATATTAGGGAGCATTGGGCTAGATTGAGCTTATTTGGAAAATATCCTGTATGAAAGCCTAGTTTTAAAAATATAGCTGTCATTACATATCAGTGCGGAAAAGACAGATTATTCGACAGATGGTTTAGGACAAGTGAGTGCAGCCATCTGTAAAAATAAAGTTGGATCTCTATGAACAACCAACCCAAAGTGTTTTCCACATGAAACAGTGTGCGCTTGTGTGTGCTCCTTGAAATTATGAATTTCAGCTTACTTTGCATTGCTTTGTCACTATATTGGCTTTCATATTTAATTTTATTTTATATGTGTTTTTGTTTTAGATCAGGGCTTCTTAACCTTTTTCTACTTTGCAGCACTTTTCCCCAAGAAATCTGTATAACCCTGGAAAGATAGTCATGTAAAATAGGTATGCAAATCAAACCTTCACTGATGATAAATCATAACAAGATGTGTTTTAAACAATTCTTTGCCATACATACAAGTTTACCCATTTATGAAAAATGAAAACAAAATTTTATATTAATAAAATGATGTGCTTGTCTGAGGAATTAGAAATAAATCTTAACTGGGTAGTTGATACTACAGGATGAGAGCATATGAGTTGTTTTTCAGAGTTTATCTGTTTACATATGTATTTATTTATTCTGTTTTGTTGTTGTTTTGTTTTGTTGCTTTGTGTTGGTTTGAGTTTTTTGTTTGGTTGGTTTTGTTGTTGTTGTTGTTTACAAGTGCATGTGGCCAGAATGTCTTCAAACTTGCTATGCAACTTAGGCTGGTCTGAACTTCTGATCCTCCTGCCTCACCTTTCAAATTGTGGGACTATAAATATGCACCACCATGCCCAGTTTGATCAACATTTTGATTTTACAATCATCAGTCCTGAGAACACCACTTTGAGAAAACAGTACAAAGTAGGATAAATATGTTAAGGGCCATTTCAGTAACTGTTCTAATCTGAAATACAAGTTCACTTCTTAAGAACTAAGAAATGAATGCCCCTAAGGATCTGTGCATAGAACATGTGACTGTGACTTGGAAACTCAAGGAAGAAGGCAACATGTTTGAGGAAGTGCAACCCAGAAGATTGCAATCCTTATCCAGGAAGTGTGACACACTCATGTAGGAGGTAGAGAGGTAGAGGAGGGTGCAGGAGGTAGAGAGGGGGTTATCGCTGCAAATTACAGTCTAATCTGGGCTATATGACAAGTTGCAGGCCAAGCAGAAATCCTTGTCTCTCTCTCAAAAAAATCTTTTTTCTTAAGACTTAAAACATGTGCTGACACCAGTTTCTCCTTGTAGACTAGATGTCTGCTTGCTGCTTCTAGGCACCTAATCATTCTCCCTTAAACGTTAACTCTCATAGTAAGTAACTCCGTGTCTTAACCCTATGTATGACTCACCTTGGAAGGGAAAGGAAGAGAGAATCGAATTGTCACGGAGGACTCAGATGGTGGTGCTCAATATTACGGAGTTCACTGGAAGTGCAAACACTTAGACCGACCCCCAGCCTAACTGAAATAAACTCCAGCCCACGCCTCTAACCCCAGCACTCAGGAGGCAGAGGCAGGCAGACCTTTGAGACTTCGAGGCCAGCCTGGTCTAAAAAGCGAGTTCCAGGACAATGAGGGCTCTGTTACACAGAGAAACCCTATCTTGGGGAAAAAAAAAACAAGAAAGAAAAGAAAAGAAAAAAAAAAATCTCTGGCAGTGGTACCCAGCACCCTAGTTTTAACAGGACCTTTGATGATTCTGGTGTACTATAAAGTCTGGAAACCTCAAATTCAGGGATCAAAATTGATTAACTCTCTGGGTGATTCCAACACTCAAATAAATCTTTGGATCAAGTCTGCAACTCATAAAACGACTGAACCCTGAAGGCTGGATTGCTAGGTATATAGAGGCTAATCTCTAGAACACAGTTTTACACAGCCTCCTGCTAAAACCATCTTGCCTCTCCCTTATCACAAAGTTCCCAGCATGAACTGCAAGTGAGTAGTGAGGCCTGAGGCAGAGGCTTTAATGTCTCAGACAACTTTATATCAGGAAAGCATCTGAGGGTGAAAACATGTGCTGTCTCAAGAGCTGACAACTCTGATGCTGAAACTCAGGCTGAGGCCAGGCATGGTAGTAATCCCTGCACTTGAGAAACTGAGGCAGAGTAGGTATGGCAGTCAAATCTCAAAAGAGAGCAACACTTTTTATTTAATAATTAATTTGTTCTTTTATTTAAATTGCTTTCATGAAATACAGTGATCATATTCTTCCCCTTCCCCAACACCTCCCAAATCCTCCCCACCTCACTGCCCACCCAACTTCATGTTCTCTCTCTGCCAAAAATAGGAACAAGCAAACTAAAAGAAAAACGAAACAGAACAAAAATGTATTCTTTTGTAAAGATTTTTATTTATCGTGTGTGTATGCACCTGTGCCTGAGGACACATGTAGAGAGGTCAGAGAACAGCTTTTGGAAGTGTTGTTTTGTTTTGTTTTGTTTTGGTGTTTTGTTTTTTGTTGTTGTTGTTTTTCCTTCATCTTTCTCCCCGTGGTCAAACTCACATCTGCAGGCCTGACAGCAAGCACCATTATCTTTCACTGGTTGACCCATACCTCCAGTCTAATAATGAAAGATGAACAGGTAACTACCTCTCTTTGGGGTTCTTCAAACGAAGATGACCATGTGCTCAAGGTGTAGTGAAACCATCCTCCTCCAATGGGAAGACCAAAATGGTATTAAAGGTTGGAAAATGTAATGAGTTCCTTCTTGGAGAGGCTAGGCTATTCAAGGAACCAGTAAAGTAACTGGGCAGTCATGATTTAGAACTACAGCAAAATGACTGAAATGGGGCTACCCAGGCACTGTCCCTAAGAAATATTTAAGAACTTGGCCCAATGATCACTTTTTCTACCCTAACAGGGTTTGAAAAAAGAGAAAAGTAACAAAGCCAGCATTGTTAAGTATATAAAATTACAAAAGAAAGTCAATGCATGTTTTTGTATTAATCTGGCCTTGAACTCCTTGATCCTCCTGCCTCATATCTCAAATTCTGGGATTGAAGATGTGAACTATCGTGTCCACTTTGACAAATATTTTGGTTTTATAATCATCAATTCCCAGAATTCCACTTTGTGCTATTTGATTTTGTTATTTTAATGTGAAACCTAAGACAAATTATTAGAAAGATAGGTGGGAGGGTAGAAAGAGAGAGGAAAGAGGGGCGAGAGAAAGAGAGAGAATTATTCAGGCCTCAGTACAGGACTGTGATCCCAGGTAGCTGAGTCAACAAGATCACATAGTCTAGGCCAGCCTGAGCAATGTAGCAGGAGTTTGTCTCAAAAATTAAAAAGAGGATGAGGACCTGGCAATACAGGTCATCTTACTAAGCATTCTCAAGACCCTAAATTCAATCTCCAGTATTGCTAAGAAAGAAAAGGAGAAGGAGGGAAAGGAGGAAAAAGATAGAAGGAAAAGGGTAAGGAATGGAGAGGAAAGGATGTATGGCAGAAGGAGAGGAAGAGGAGCAGAGGTAGAGTAAAAGGAAGAAGAAATGTTGTTTCTTCTTTTTAAAAAATTAATTTTAGTTAATTATTTTTATTTTTATTAATTATAGTTTATACACTTTGTATCCCTCCTGTACCTCCCTCTGTCCTCCCCTCCCAACCCCCCCCTCCCTCTTCCCCACCCATGTCCCTCTCCCAGTCCACTGAAAAGGGAGGTCCTCCTCCCCTTCCCTCTGACCCTAGTCTATCAAGTTTCATCAGGAGTGGCTGCATTGTCTTCTTCTGTTGCCTGGTAAGGCTGCTCCTCCTTCAGAGGGAGGTGATCAAAGAGCAGACCAATCAGTTCATGTCAGAGACAGTCCCTGTCCCCATTACTACGGAGGCCACTTGGACACTGAACTGCCATAGGCTACCTGCCGGAAGCCAAGGCCAGGTAGTGGAAAATTACAGACAGCTGCAACAAGGTCATAGGTGAGAGATTTACGTTTCCAGAACCTATGAGACATCTGTGTGTCAGGCTAGACATTTTGAGATATCTTAGCTGACATTCTTGTAGTATCTCTTTTAGTAAACATTCTTGCGGTGTTCTGCATCATCATTAATCACCCTGTTATGTTTTGTAAACTATATTGCTGACACATTTTCCCTTCCTGCCTTCTCCCTATAAAGTTGTGTGAAATTTTTCAAATAAACAAGAGCGAGATCAGACTATAGACCTGCTCTCATTCTTCGTCTCCTTGTCTCTATTTCATTCTTTTCACCCCTCCTTAGGAACTCATTGAACAACCAATGGATGGGACAGCTACCTCCATTGAGGGGTTCCAGGCCATCTCCATGAGCGGTCCTTGGCTGGAGAATCAGTTTCAGAAAAGACCCCTGTGCCCAGACTTGTAGGATCTGTTGCTGTCCTTGTGGAGCTCCTGTCCTCTCCAGGTCTTACTGTCTCCCACTTCTTTCATAAGATTTCCTGTACTCTGCCCAAAGTTTGGTTATGAGTCTCAGCATCTGCCTCGATACCCTGAAGGGTAGAGCCTTTCAGAGGCCCTCTGTGGTAGGGTCCTGTCCTATTCCCTGTTTTCTCCCTCCTCCGATGTCCATCCTCTTTGCCTTTCTGAATGGGGATTGAGCATCTTAGCCAGAGTCCTCCTTCCTGATTAGCTTCCTTAGGTGTACAGATTTTAGTATGTTTATCCTATATTATATGTCTAGTATCCACTTATGAGTGAGTATATACCATGTGTGTTTTTCTGCTTCTGGGATACCTCACTCAGAATGATCTCTTCCAGTTTCCACCATTTACCCACAAATTTCATTATTTCCTTGTTTTTTATTGCTGAGTAATATTCCATTGTGTAGATGTACCACAATTTCTGTATCCATTTCTAAATGAAGGGCATCTGGGCTGTTTCCAGCTTCTGGCTATTTCAAATAAAGTGGCTATAAACATGGTTGAGCAGATGTCCTTGTTGTTTGCTTGAGCATCTTTTGGATATATGCCTAGGAGTGGTATGGCTGGATCTTGAAGTAGCACTAGTCCTAATTGTCTGAGAAAGTGCCAGATTGATTTCCAAAGTGGTTGTATAAGTTTACATTCCCACCAACAGTGGAGGAGGGTTCCCCTCTCTCCACAGCCTCTCCAGCATGTGTTGTCACTTGAGTTTTTTATCTTAGCCATGATGGGTGTAAGGTGAAATCTCAGGGTGGTTTTGATTTGCATTTCCCTGATGACTAAGGACAGTGAGCATTTCTTTAAGTGCTTCTCTGTCATTCGATTATTTATTTATGGGTTTGAGGGGTTGTTTGTTTCTTTTTAAATGTATGAGTGCTCTGTCTGCATGTACACCTGCGTGCCAGAAGAGGGCATCAGATCCCTTTAAAGGTGGTCATGAGCCTCCATGCCCTTGGTAGGGAATTGAACTCAAGACCATTGGAAAACTCAGCCAGCACTTTGAACTGCTGAGCCATCTCACTAGAAAGTAATTTCTTAAACTTCTACTCTTAGAGCATGAAAAGCCCAAGATTAAATGGGCTCATTAGTTCAGCCTTTGGGTGAAGGCCTAGCGGTAGATAGCATCATGCCTAGTGCTAGAGCTTGCTTCTTCAGCGTCCCCCAGAAGTTTGTGTATGAAAACCTTATTCCCCCATTTTCTGATAGAGAGAACTGGCAAAAACTTTTTCAAGAGGAAAGGTCTAGTTATACAGATTTTAGTAGATTTGTCCTAAATGAAATTTCTAATATTCACTTATAAGTGAGTATATACCATGTGTGTCTTTCTGCTTCTAGGATACCTCACTCAGGAAGATCTTTTATAGTTCCTATCATTTGCCTGCAAATTTCATGATTTCCTTATCACTGAGTAGTATTCCATTGTGTAAATGTACCACAATTTCTGCATCCATTACTCCGTTGAGGGATATCTGGGTTGTTTCCAGATTCTGACTATTACAAATAAAGCTGCTACAAACATGGTTGAGCAAATGTCCTTGTTGTATACTTGAGCATATTTTGGTATAGCTGGATCTTGAGGTAGCACTGTTCCTAATTTTCTGAGAAAGTGACAGATTGATTTCCAAAGTGGTTGTACAAGTTTACATTCCCACCAGCAATGGAGGAAGGTTCCCCTTTCTCCACAACCTCTCCAGCATGTGTTGTCACTTGAGTTTTTGATCTGAGTCATTCTAATGGGTATAAGGTGAAATCTCAGTCCTGGGTAAGGGGTCTTTTCTGAGACTGATACTCCAACCAAGGACAATTCATGAAGATAACCTAGAACCCCTTCACAAATGTAGCCTATAGCAGCTCAGTCTCTAAATGGGTACCTTAGTAAGGGGAACAGGGACTGTCTCCGACAGGATCGCAGTGACAGGCTTTCTGATTACCTCCCCCTGTGGGGTGAAATCTTACCAGGCCACGGAGGAGGACAGTGCAGCCAGCTCTGATGAGACCTGATAGGGTAGGGTCAGATGGAAGGAGAGGAGGACTTCCCCTATCAGTGGACTGGGGGAGGGGCATGGGAGGAGAAGAGGGAGGAAGGTGAGATTGGTAGAGGATGAGGGAGGGGGCTTATTGCTGGGATTAAAAAAGTGAATAAATTTTAATTAATAAAATAATTAATTAAAAAAGAAATGTGGCCTAGAGGCTAGAAGATGCTCTGTGAGTAAGAATGTTTGCTGTACAAGCACGGGGACCTGCGTTCAAATTGTCAACATCCACATAGAAGCTGGGCATAGCAATGGACACCTGTAAGCCTAAGGGCTGTGAGAGCAGGGTGGAAACAGGCAAATCACTGGGGTTTGCTCACTCTCAACTTAGCTCCAGTTTCAGCCACACACCGGGTGTCAGAAGAATAAGGTAATAGAGCCAGGTGTTGGGTATCCTCTTCCGAACTACACATAGAGATGCACAGGGGTATGCGCTCTCTCCTTTTGCACACACATCACAGTCACACCTACAAGTACATTTTTCAAAAAGGAACAGGGCAGCTGGGAGGTGATGGCACACGCCTTTAATCCCAGCGCCTCAGAAGGCAGAGGCAGTCGTTTGTTCTCCTTGCTTTCCGATTGTCTTGTACTGCCTTGCCACAAACATAAAAGCACGGCCAGCCAATGACAGCCTGGAACAGTGAACCTAAATAACCATCTTACCTCTAAGTTATCGAAGGTATTTGCTAAAGGCATCTGATGGAGAGCTAACCAATACCTGCTGTATGATTATGTGTGGTGGCAAGAGATGGTCAGCCAGAAATCCAGATGGTAGTGCAATGTCAAGCTCCAATCAGGACAGCACCCTTTGTGAGACAGATGAAAGAAAAAAAATCCCTAAAGAATGACTTCAATTCCCCTTGAGGGTTCCACAGGAACCCCACCCCTTAAAGACCTAACCACTTAGCCAGCCACCGTGGCACATGCCTGTAACCCCAAGAGTCAGGGAGGCAGAGGCAGGTAGATCTCTGTGAGTTCGAGGTCAGCCTGCTCTACAAAATGAGTACAGGACAGCCAAGGCTATACAGAGAAACCCTTTCTTGGAATAAAAAAAAAAAAAAAAAAACACTTTTTTAAACTAAGAACAAAATTCTAACACATGAGCCCTTGGGAAGTTAACTCTATCCCAACCATCACACTCTATTAAAACAGCGTAAGTTATCTGGGGGGTGGGGGGAGATAGGCAGGACTTTGCAAATATAAGGGCATTTTATTTCATTGCCCAGTAAGTTCCTATTCGCAGACTGTATGAGCAGAGGTTAATGACTGTGACAGTTGGGTTCAAAATAATTAAAACAGTCACACAGCTCGACAGTTGGTTGCAGTTCTCAGCTAAAAGCTAAACTGGGGTGATGGGGGTAGGAATAGAAAGGAGTGAACTTTCCTAATGAAATTTAAAGGAGACTAACACTTGTTTAACTAGAAAATGGCAAAGGAGATAGTCACTTGTAGTCAACAGGAAGATTCTTGCTTAACTGGATGTGTTTGGTTGGCATAGGGAGAAGATAGTGTATTCTCGTACTCATAGACATCAAACATGAGCATGAGGGCTTTGAGATGCCTGCAGGATATCTGCATGGAGACTTCTAGTCAGCACCTGTACATATGAGTCTAATGACCAGCAGAAATATCTAAACTTTACATAAAGGCTTGGCATCAAGATGGCAACTAAGGAGCCACCAAGATGCCTCAGCAAGTAAAGGCACTTGCCACCAAGTCCAACAACCTGAGTTTGATACCCAAACCCACAAGGAGAATGAAAAAAATCCAATTCCCACAGTCGTCCTTTTATCTAAACATTCACACTAAGGTGTATGTGTGTGAGCACACACATACCACAAATAAATAAGTTAATAAATAAATAATAGATAGATAGATAGATAGATAGATAGATAGATAGATAGATAGATA
>NW_026596147.1:3965434-3973005 GCF_907164565.1 Psammomys obesus
ATAGATAGATAGATAGATAGATAGATAGATAGATAGATAGATAGATAGATAGAAAAGATAGATAGATAGACAGACTGATGTTGAGAAAGAGGCAATTGAAAACTATAGAACAGATAACTATCCCTGAAAACTATGGTGTAGAATGGAAAGTCCACTATATTTTGTTGTTGCTGCTGTGTTGTTTAAAATAGAACCACAAGTAGCCCAGGTAAGGCTTGAAACCATTGAGTGATCAAAGCTGACCTTAAACTCCTTATCTTCCTGTCTCTGCTGGAAAGCGGGCATTATAAGTATATAACATCATGCATAGCTTTAAATTTTTTTTTAATTTATTTTTGTAGCACTGGAGGTCAAACCTGCAACCTACTGCATGCAAAGCAATCACTTCACCGACTGAATTACATCCCCAACCTGAACAGTTTCTGCTTTCATGATCATAGACAGCAGGTGAAATTCAAAGCGCAGTGAACTACAAAGCATACCGGAGGGAACTTTTCCATTGGAATGAGGAATCAACCAACAGGCTAGAAACACTATGGAAAATAGAGGGGCTTATAGCCAGGAGATCACATTGGTTTTAACAGGGCTTTCCCCAGCACATTGGAATTTGTTTCCAGGTAAAATCAGATAAACAGATTACCTAGATCAGCCAAATGCACAATGCAGCAACAAGGTGACCTGTTTCCACAATGATTTGCAGCCCTGCACATTCTGTCCAAGAAAGGATTTGGGTGGTGGGAACAGTACAAGGCCCCACTACGTAGCCCACATTTGCTCTGAACACTCTATGTAGCCCAAACTAGTCTTAAATTTACAACACTCTTTCTACTTCAGCCTTCTTAATATTAGAATGAGAAGGTAGGCAAGAGGTTTGTTTTGCTCTCAACAAAGCACATTCTGCCCTTGCCACGATAACCCCAGTATATCATTTACCCAAACTGCCTGTCAAGTAGAAGCTACTTCTTGAAAGCACTACCTCGGTACTTTCCTCCTATTCAGGTGTTGCTGGGAAGCCTGTCTTTGGCTCTGTGGGGTGTGGGTGTGTGTGTGTGGGGGGGGTGTGGTTACTAACATTTTTAAGCATCTGGACTGAGTGGAACAGTTATTAAATTTTCTGCTCTAACACCTGAAAAACATTTATTTTTAGTACGTGATTTGGCAGAGTGTGAAGAGTCTTACTTGTTTTTCAGAAAAACAAGTCACATAGAGCAAAGATGCCTACGTGACAGGGAAAATACTGTTTTATCAGGATTAAACTCTAGGTCTAAGTGAAAAAATTGGCTCAACAGCCAAAAATACACAAAATGTGTCTAATTCCCATATTTGTGCACGTGTGCCCTGTGTTGCTGGGGGGAAGGGGTGTTTCAGTCTTTATTAGTAGAAACTACAAAGGTCATGGGGTCGTTAGTGTATGATTAAAAATTCAGTGATTCGCCAGGGTGGTGGTGGCACACACCTTTAATCCAGCACTTGGAAGGAGGCAGAGGCAGATGGAGTTCTATGAGTTCACGGCCAGCCTGGTCTACAGTTAGAGTTCCAGGACAGCCAGGACGACACACAGAGAAAACCTGTCTCGAAGAAAACAAAAAAATAAATAAGCAAACAAATAAACAAGCAGATAAGTAAATGTGGTGATAGCAGATACCTCTGGTTTCAGATACTCAGGAGGCTAAGGCGGGAGGGCCACTCTAGTAGAGGAGAGCGGTTTGGGTCCCAGCGCTAACCCTTTCTCATAAAGGAAACAAACAAACAAACAAACAAACAAAAAGTCCCTGCTTAGGGAGGCTTAAGTTGAGAAATTTATATATTATAAAGGCTGGAAAAATAGTTAGTTAGCATGTGTGTTAAAATTGGTGACTGTAGCACTATAAATGCCCTGAAACATGGTAAAACTTCATTTTCTCTATCTCTGTGTGACTGTGTCTAAATGAGATGACTGTATGAGCCTTAGAAGGTAGGGAAGATCCTCTCTGAGAGTCACGATAGGGATTTCCTCCCTATTTTAGATGTCAGAATCACAGACTCACTGGCCTTGTACCCAGGGACAACTTTATACTAGTGGTACTATTGGGTTCTTAGGAGTTTGGTCTTTGGTGGAGAATCTTATCACTAATTTCCCTCATTCTGAGGTCTTCCCATTTGCACAGAGGCACACCACCAACATCACAGGGTCTCCAACTTGTAGGTAGCCATTCTTGGGATGTAGTTTCCATGATCATATCCAGAAGCTCTCCTATTAATCCTCTCTCTTCTCCCAACATCCTACACACTCCCTCAAGGGAAGGCTCTCAAAGGAAGCCTTGCTGATAGAATGAAATTACAATTATCTGCTAAAAAAAAAAAAAAAAAAAGAAAAGAAAAAAAAAAACAAACCAATTATCTGCTAGTCATCAATGGAAACCCTTTCAGGAATGAAAGAAAAGATAACAAAATGCAAAGTCGGAGTGCAAGTATCTGTCAGACTCAACAGAAGAGACCTCTGTAGGAGATGCTCTCAGAATGGAGGATCTAGTCTGAGAGAGGAAATAAAAACTGACACCGTTAGCAATTTGTGCTCATTTAACTAAATGTGTGAAGACATTCACATCACTGTCTTGTATGGACAGAGATAAAGATAAACAGGATGGATCTTTGTGAAATAAATACCTTCTGTCTCTAAAAACATTTTCACTCATGACGGGGTTGTTCATTTCAAGAAGGAGGGTAAATTTTTTTCCCTCATAGAAATCATCCATGTCTATCCTAGACTTTCTTGACACTACCATTGTAGAGTCTAATAAAAACATTTTGTGACTGAGAACAGAATTTTAGATCTGTTCTCCAGATCTGTTTTCTGTTTCATCCAATATAAAATGATAGTGCTGCTTAGAGAATCCATCTCTAACTCTATTTCTTTTCTTTCCCTCAGGCACCAAGAAGCAGTTCACCGAACTAAATGCCCTTATTCATTTTCTATTGAATGCTAATAGAGTATGAGAAATTTAGCATCCTAACACGGCACCTATTCATGAACTCACAGCTGTATGAATCTGCTGTCCAGCCTGGCGTGACTAGATCATGTCTCAGGAGATCAAATTAAGCTAGTGGTCAAGACATATTGTCATCTGAAATCTGAGAGCTTCTTCCAAGTTCATTTATATTAATTGGCATTCTTCAATTCCTTGAGTTATACAACTGGCCAACTGCCCCTCCCCATCTCTACTCTTTTAAAAGATTATTTTTGTTATGTAAATGTGTTTAGGGATGTGCTCATGTGCTCAATGCCCACAGACACCACAGTCATTGGATGACTCCAGGTACTGCAGCTGCAGGAGATTCTATCTGCCCAATGTAGGTTCTGCAAACTGAGTTTCATTCCTCTGCAAGAACAAAGGAATGTTCTTATGAGTACTTAGCCCCTAAGCCATCTCTCCAGTCTCCCAAAGACACCATTCTCTTGATGGCAGATGGCAGTTGTTTATAGCAACTTATCACAACTTAGAAAATATCTACCATCCTAGCACAGTGACTCACACTACTAAGCCCAGTACTCAAAAGGCTGAAGCACACAGACAACCAAAAAGACTTGTGTCACCTTCCATCTCTCAGGACACCAGTCTCTCAATACAAGAAGGTTAGCACTGAGGAGATCCGACTTATCTAAAGTTGTCTCCATGAAGTGTTAGCACTTCCTCATCTCTATTTCCTATTCTGCCAAGATGTGAAAAAGGGGAAGAGCCACCGCTCTGAGTTCCTGCTGAATGGACTTGAGTGCTGCACACTTTTCCTGAATGCTGTGAAGGACTACTTGTGGTGTGGGTTTTTTGTTTTTGTTCCTTTGGGTTTCTTTGTTTCTTTGTTTTTGCTGGTTAGTTTTTCAAGACAGGGTTGTAGATGATATAATAGTATACACGAGTGACCCCAAAAATTCTACCAAGGAACTCCTACAGTTGATAAACACCTTCAGCAAAGTGGCTGGATACAAAATTAAATCAAAAAATCAGTAGTCCTCCTGCATACAAGAGACAAATGGGCTGAGAAAGAAATTAGGGAAACAATACCCTTCACAATAGCCACAAAGGACATAAAGTACCTTGGTGTAACTCTAACCAAGCAAGTCAAAGACTTGTATGAAAAAAACTTCCAGTCTCTGAAGAAAGAAATAGAAAAAGATATCAAAAGAGGTAAACATCTCCCATGCTCATGGCTTGGCAGGATTAACATAGGAAAAATAGCCATCTTACCAAAAGCAATCTACAGATTCAATGCAATTCCCATCAAATTACTAACACAATTCTTTACAGACCTTGAAAGAACAATTCTTTTTCTTTTTTTTTTTTATTTTATTTATTATGTATGTAGTGTTCTGCCTACATGTAACACCTCCATGCCAGAAGAGGGCACCAAACCAATTATTATAAGGTGGTTGTGAGCCACCATGTGGTTGCTGGAAATTGAACTCAGGACCTCTGGAAGAACAACCAGTGCTCTTAACCCCTGAGCCATCTCTCCAGCCTGAAAGAACAATTCTTAATTTCATATGGAATAACAAGAAACCCAGACTCACTAAAACAATCCTCTAATGTCCACCCCAATCAGTGGACTTGAAAAGGGGCAGGGAGGAGATGAGAGAGGGAGAGAAGGTTTGGGAAGGAATGAAGGAACTGGATACAGATGGGATACAGAGTTAATAAAATGTAACTAATAAAAATAAATAAAAAGAATAAAGATACATGCCATTCAAAAAAAAAAAAAAAACAATCCTCTACATTGAAAGATCTTCTGGAGGTATCTCCATCCCTGATCTCAAGCTTGTACTATAGAGCAACACTAATAAAAATAAAATAAAATAAAACATGATACTGGCAGAGAAACCATCTGGTGAATTAATGGAATCAACTTGAAGATCTAGAACTAAACCCACATACTAATGGACACCTGATATTTGACAAAGAAGCCAAAACCATACAATAGGAAAAAAAGAAAGCAACTTCAACAACTGGTCCTGGTCTAACTGAGGTCTACATGTAGAAAAATGCAATATATCCATACTTGTCACCTTGCACAAAACGAAAGTTGAAGTGGATCAAAGACCTCAACATAAAACCAGATACACTAAATCAGTAAGAAGAAAAATGGGATAGAAAAATGGGGAAGAACCTAGAACTCATTGGCACAGGAGACAACTTCCTGTGCCAGAACACCAACAGCACAGGCTCTAAGAGCAACAATCAATAAATGGGAGCTCATGAAATTGAAAAGCTTCTGTAAAGCAAAGGACACTGTTGTCAGAACAAAATGACAGCCTACAGACTGGGAAAGGATCTTCACCAACCCTACATCTTACAGAGGGCTGATATCCAGAATATATAAAGAACTAAAGAAGTTAAACAGCAAAAAAACAAGTAATCCCCTTTAAAAAATGGGATATAAAGCTAAACAGAGAACTCTCAATAGAGAAATAACGAATGTCAGGGAAACTCTTAAAGAAATGTTCCACGTCCTTAGTCATCAGGGAAATGCAAATCAAAATGACCCTGAGATTTCACCTTACACCCATCAGAATGGCTAAGATAAAAAAACTCAAGTGGCAACATATTCTGGAGAGGATATGGAGAAAGGGGAAACCTCCTCCATTGCTGGTGGGAATATAAACATGTACAAACACTTTGGAAGTCAATCTGGCACTTTCTCAGACAATTAGGAATAGTGCTACCTCAAGATCCAGCTATACCACTCCTAGGCATATATCCAAAAGATACTCAAGTATACAACAAGGACATTTGCTCTTTGATGTTCATAGCAGCTTTATTTGTAATAGCCAGAATCTGGAAACAACCCAGAAGTCCCTCAACTGAGAAATGGATACAGAAATTATGGTACATTTACATAATGGAATACTACTCAGCAATTAACAACAAGCCAAACATGAAATTTGCAGACAAAGGGTGGGAATTAGAAAAGATCATACTGAGTGAGGTATCCCAGAAGCAGAAAGGCACAATGGTATATACTCATTTATAAATAGATATTAAATATATAATACAGGAGAATCATACTAAAATCTGTATACCTAAGGAAGCCAAATAAGAAGGAGGACGACCCTGGGTAAGATGCTCAATCCTCATTTAGAAAGACAAAGGGGATGGAAATCAGAAGAGGGAGAAAAGAGGGAACAGGACAGGAGTGTAACACAGAGGGCCTCTGAAAGACTCTACCCAGCAGGGTATCAAAGCAGATGCTGAGACTCATAGCCAAACTTTGGGCAGAGTGTAGAGAATCTTATGAAAGAAAGAAGAGATTGAAAGACCTGGAGGGGACAGTTGCTCCACAAAGAGAGCAACAGAATCAAAAAGTCTGGGCCCAGGGGTCTTTTCTGAGACCAATACTCAAACCAAGGACCATGCATGGAGATAACCTAGAACCCCTGCACAGATGTAATCCAAGGCAACTCAGTCTCCAAGTGGGTTCCCTAGTATGAGCACAGGGACTGTCTCTGACATGAACTCGTGGCTGGCTCTTTGATCACCTCCCCCTGATGGGGGAAACAGACTTACCAGGTCACAGAGAGGAAAACAGTGAAGCCAATCCTGATGAGACCTGATAGACTAGGGTCAGAAGGAAGGGCAGGAGGACTTCCCCTATCAGTGGCCTGGGAGAGGGGCATGGGAGGAGATGAGGGAGGGAGGGTGGGATTGGGAAGGGATGAGGGAGGGAGCTAGAACTGGGATACAAAGTGAATAAACTGTAATTTATTAAAAAATAGATAAATTAAAAAAACAAAAACTGGATACTACAGTCACAGAATGAATGCATCAAGGATGTAATCTTCACAGGATTCAAAAGCTGGATACAACAAAGTCACAACTTATCCTAGAGGGTCCTGAACGACTCACAATCTTTCGACTTCTGTATTTGAGCCTGTGACCCATTAGGGACTTTTGATCTTTGGAATCATGAAATAATAAGTGCATATTAGTTATAGAAATAATTACAAACTGATACAAACTCTGTTGCAATCAATACAAATACTGCCTCTATTTGCTGGGACCTTATAAATCAATGCAAATACCACCTTGAACTTCTATATATTACAGATGAGTATGTAAAAAGGTAATTTTACTCAACTCTTATAAAACTCTCCAAATAATGTTTGTCCAGATTAACCTGTTTCCTTTAAATTGAAGTTAATGTGATAAGAAAAAAATGTAAGAAAAAACAAAAATATTTGACATCTTAAAAATACTTTAATTGCCTAAGGAGCAAGGGGATTTGTAACTATTGTTTTTGCTTTATTGTTTTGATAGAAATAAGTGCTGGGTTTATATAAAAAATAGATTGTCTTGCTCCCATCCAACCAAAAGAAATTCCTCCTCAAGCAAGTACAGTTTGCTAAGAACTTCTTTAGATGTTTCTCTTGACAAATATATTATCATTACTGATTTAATGCCGAAAGAGAGAAAGAAAGAAAGAAAGAAAGAAAGAAAGAAAGAAAGAAAGAAAGAAAGAAAGAAAGAAAGAAAGAAAGAAAGAAAGAGGAGGAGGGGAAGGAAGGAAGGAAGGAAGGAAGGAAGGAAGGAAGGAAGGAAGGA
>NW_026596147.1:3973015-3984279 GCF_907164565.1 Psammomys obesus
GGAAGGAAGGAAGGAAGGAAGGAAGGAAGGAAGGAAGGAAGGAAGGAAGGAAGGAAGGAAGGAAATGAGGGAGGGAGGAAGAGAGAAAGAAAGAAGGAAAGAAAGGAAGAAACAAAGAGAGAAACAAAGAGAGAAACAAAGAAAGAAGGGAAAGATGAAGAGCCACAGCTCTAAGTTCCTGCTGCATAGCTCTGACTGCTGCACCCTTTTCCTGAATGCTGTGATGGACTACTTATGGTTTGGGGAGAGGGGGTTGTTTTTTTGGTTGTTTGTTTGTCTGTTTGTCTTTGTTGGTTAGTTTTTCAAGACAGGGTTTCTCTGTGTGGCTCTGGCTGTCTTGGAACTCATTCTGTAGACCAACCAGGCTGGCCCTGAACTCAGAGATTTGCCTGACTTAGCCTCCTAAGTGATGAGATCAAAGGCTTGCATCACTATGCCTGTCCTGTGATGGACTGTTACCTTCTCAAATGTTGAGCAAAAAGAAATCTTTCCTTTCTTAAAAATAAATAAATAGATAGATAAATAAATAAATAAATAAATAGATAGATAAATAGGGTAGGTAAGATGTCTCAGGAGGAAAAGAAATTGCTGCATGATCGGAGCGCCATTCCTTGGTCCCATGTCATGGTGGGAAGAGAACTGACTCCTGAATTTGTCCTCTGACCAGGGGCATGAGCCCCCTGGTATGGAAGTAAACACATACATATACAAATCCTTATACAGAGTAAATAAATAAACATGATTTTTTTAAAGATTTAAAAATAAATAAATAGACCATATATTTTTTGAGACTGTTTTATTATAACTGTATGTGTATGGGTGTTGTGCCTACATGTGATATCTATATGCCACATGGCTATGGTACCCCTCAGAGCCCAGAAGAGAAAGGAAGTTCCCCAGGACTGGCATGACTGACAGTTGTTAACCTCAATATAGATACTAAGAATTGAACCATCATCCTCTGGAAGAGGAGATAGTGCTTTAAACTCTCTTCCCATAAATTTCATCTTGAGGTCACGTGGTTTGGGTCTTTGTTTACAATTCTTAAAATCTCTTCTGTCAACAACCTGGTCCATGTTTATTTGGAAGAGGCAGGGAGAGGAATATGTGTACTTGAAGATGAGAATTTTGAGCATCTTCTCTGAATTCCACCTAAGCAATGTCCATTCTGTATCTTCCTATAGGTAAGAGAAGGCGTATGTGTTAACAGTAGTCAAAAAAGGAAGGGGGAAGAGAAACTGTTTTCTGTTAGGAATTCTCTAAACTTGCCGGGTATGGTGGCACAAGACTACCGTCCCAACACTCAGGAGCAAAGGCAGGATGATATCTGAGTTCAAGGCCAGCCTGGTTTAAACACTGAGTTCTAGGATAGCCAGGGCTACACACACACACACACACACACACATGCACACACACACACACACACACACACACACACACACACACACACAAACTGTCTAAAGTGTAAAGACACTATTTCAGGAATATTAACTTTCCTGGGGTGGTTTGAAGATTTAAGGATGATTAGAACAAACAATAGCATTCTCTGTTAAATCTAAGCAACATTTTCCTTCCCAATAGATAGAACCCTATATAAGAAAACAGTCTTATTTCACTGTGTCAATTGATTTGGGGAGTATACTTAACAGTGCCAAGTGGGACATACAAGACCATCTTGACAGATTTTTGACCAAGAGATAGAATGAATACTTATAATTCTACTACTTGGGAGATAGAGAGACAAAGATCAAGAGCTCAGGTTTGTTCTTGCCTCCATAGCCAGTTTGAAGGCAGCCTCCAAAATAAGAATATATGGAAATGAGAGAAATCCACACTGACAGACTTTTTTTTTTTTCTTTTTCTTTTTAGAAGACCATGTCTAACATTGCCCAGCCTGGTCTAAAACTCTCTCTGTACCCTAAGATGACTTTGAACTTCTGATCCTCCTGCCTCCACCTCAGAAATGCTGAGATTGTTATATATATGCTATCATGTCCTGCTTATGTGCTAAGGGCACTTAAACTAAAATATTCTGTAATACTAAGCATGCACTAAGTGAGCCACCTCCTCGGCCCCACAATGACATACATGATGATTCTGTCATCATGACAACTCAGAAATTTACCTCCGGGCTGGTTTATTGGGAGGCAGTTGTGGAAGGGCTGAAAGAGTTAGAAGCAAGAATCTGTACTCTATCTTCAGTTAGAGAGAATATTTCGTTCTCCAGCTGAGATTTAGAATTTGCTCAATCATTTGGCAAACAAAGCTTATTGCAAGGGGAGTATGCTACGTGATTTTGGGGCACCGTTTCACTTTACAGTGGTTTCAGAGACAGCTTGCTACTTCACTTGCAATTTTGACATTAAGACACTGCATTCCATTGCCTGGGAACCCACAAGCCACTCTAGCCAAAAAAAGCAGGTAGGCTAAGTACAGACCTTTGTGGGTTCTCCTCCTGCCTGGGGCCTGTCTCCCTGCAGGAAGTCAGGAAAAGCAGGAGAAGCGTGCTTGGAATGGCCAGGGAGCACCTGGAATAGCACCTTACAGGGATTGATCATACACTCAGGAACCAGCCGATAGCTAATCAACTTTAATTACAGAGAACAAAGCTTATATACCCCTTGGGGAGTGGGTGGGGGCTCCAATGATAGGTGTACATAATTGGTTGAAACTAGGCACTTCGAGGATGCTTGATTTGCCTTATACAGCACGCTACTATCATACAAATGGAAACACAGTACTTGGTTATCATAAAGGCTCAGGGTGGGGAGAGCTAGCAGGGAGCTGTGTCAAAGGCCATATACTGAAAGTGGCTAGATGCATCTGTGTCTAAAGACACTCTCCAGATGAAGTCAGGCAGAGAAGAAAAGGCCCTGCTGGGAAAGAGGGAGTGCTGTCTGTAACGCCTGAGCTCAGAATGGCTATTGGACTAGGCAAACTGCATCCTCAACCAGCAGGATGCCTCCAAAAGACCTTCACCTATCTTTCCGCTTCTTCAAATCTAACCCTCAAATTTTTTTTTCAGAGTATTTTTTTTCTTTTTTTTTTTTGTATTTTATTTTTTTCTTATCAGTTACATTTTATTAACTCTGTACCCCAGCCGTGTCCCGATCCCTCATTCCCTCCCAGTCCCTCCCTCCCTCCCTCCTCTCCACCGTGCCCCTTGCCAAGTCCACTGATAGGGGGACCTCCTCCCCATTCATCTGATCCTGTTTTATCAGGTATCTTCAGGACTGGCTGCAAAGCTCTCCTCTGTGGCCTAACAGGACTGCTCCTCCCTTGGGGGGTAGGGAGGCCAAAGAGCCAGTCATTGAGTTCCTGTTAGAAATAGTCCTTGTTCCCCTCACTATGGGAAACCAATTGGTTACTGAGCTACCACAGGCTACATCTGAGCAGAGGTTCTAGGTTACATTCATACATAGTCCTTGGTTGCATGTCAGTCTCAGAAAAGACCCTGTGCACAGATATGTTTGGTCCTTGTGGAGCTCCTATCCATTCCTCATCAGACTAACTCCCCTTCTTTCTTATGATTCCCTGTACTCTGCCAAAGGTTTGGTCATGAGTCTTTGCTTTGAAAACACTGCTAGTTAGAGTCTTTCCAATGTGCTCAGTAGACTCCTGTCATACGTTCAATGCACATCCCATCTGTCTTTCTAAACAAGGATTGATAATCTTGCCCCATGTCTGCTCTCTTGATTATCTTTTTTAGGTGTACAGATTTCATTATGTTTATTATATCTTATAGGTCTATATAAGTGAGTATATACCGTGTTTGTCTTTCTCCTTCTGGGATATTTCACTCAGGATGATCTTTTCTAGGTCCCACCATTTGCCTGCAAATTTCATGATTTCCTCCTTTTTGATTGCTGAGTAGTATTCCATTGTGTAAAAGTACCACAATTTCTGTACCCATTCCTCCGTTGATGGACATCTGCTAACCCTCAAATTTTATCCCTAGCAGATCACCTGCTGCAGCCTGCCCTTTCTTCCTGCCCCTATCTCCAGCCCATTATACAGCTTTTTCCCTCCTAATATTCCTCCCTCCACTCACTGCTTTATCCCAGCCTGCAACCACAGCAGGTATTCCTCCCCGGGAACCCAAAGGCCACTCCAGCAAGGCAAGCAAGTAGGCTAACTACAGCTCTCCACCCTTTGCTCCATTCCTCCAAGTCCAAGCCCCCAGTCTCATCCCTCCTGTGGACTCCCCCAGCCTGTCTACTAGCCAATCCCCAACACCAAGTGTCAGCTCTCAATGCCTAGAATCATTTTGACCTGGAATACTCAGCAGCCACATCCAGCAGGATCCCAAAAGAATCTCTTACCAGGCAACACACAGCCACTGCCTGCACTCTCCTCAGAACCAGAAATGGAAACAAAAACCAAGAAACAAAACACACAGTTAAGAAAGATAAGACCAGACATTAGCACCTAGAACTATAGTCTTCCCAAACCCAGAAGCCTAGATGCCATTGTGAAAACACAATCAACAACAGGCAGGATGATTATGTCTCCACTAGAGCCCAGCAACCCTACCACAGCAGGCCCTGAGTATTGCAGCATAGCTTCAACATACGCACCTAGACACACACACAAACAGATACATAGACATGACCTTACAATAGTATTTAAGAATACAATACAGGTCCTTAAAGGGGAAATGAATAAATCCGATAGAGAAATCTGTGAAAACACAAAAAGTGGAAGTAAATAAATTTCATGACCTGAAATTGGAAATAGAATCAATAATGAAACCCAAACTGAGGGAAATCTGGAAATGAAAAATATAGGATCTCAAGCAGGAACTTCAGTGGCAAACCTTACCAGCACAATACAAGAGACAGAAGGGAGAACCTCAGGAAGTAAAGACACAATAAAAGAAATAGATACATAGGTCAAATAAAATTTTAAATCTAAAAAACTCTTTGCCCGAAACATCCAGGAAATTTGGGAAACCATGAAAAGAACAAATCTAAGAATAACAGAAATAGAGGAAGGAGAAGAAACAGGTCAAAGGCACAGAAAATATTTTCAATAAAGCCATAGCAGAAAATGTCCTTAATCCAAAGAAGAAGTTGCCTATCAAAGTACAAGAAGCATACAGAACACCAAATAAATTGGGCCACAAAAGAAAGTCCTCTTAGTGGATAATAATCAAAACAGAAGAGTTTATTAAAAGGTGCAGGAAAAAGACCAAACAGCAAATGAAGGCAGACCTATTAGGATAACATCTGTCTTCTCAGTAGAGACTCGAAAAGCCAGAAGGGCCTGGACATATGTACTGCTGGCTATAAGAGACCACACAGATGACAGCCCAGAGTATGATACCCACCTAGCAAAACTTTCTATTACCATAGATGGAGAAAATAAGACATTCCATTATAAAACCCAATTTAAGCAATATCTGTTTATAAACCCAGCCCTACAGAAAGTGCTGGGAGGAAAACTGCAGCCTAAAAAAGTTAACCACACCCAAGAAAACACAGGAAATAATCTCATACCAGCAAATCAAAAGAGAAGAAACACACACACACACACACACACACACACACACACACTCCACCACCACCATCACAATAATAATAACAAAATAACAGAAATCAACAAATACCGCTCACTAATATATCTCAACATCAATGGTCTCAATGCCCCCCCCCCAAAAAAAAAAAAGATACAGACTAACGAATGGATGTGAAAACAGGATCCTTCCTTCTGCTGCATCCAAGAAACACACCTTTACATCAAGGATAGACAACATATCAGGGTAAAATGAAGGAAAAAACATGCTCCAACCAAATGGACCTAAGAAGGAAGCTGATATAGCCATTTTAATATCTGACAAAACCGACATCAAACTAAAACTAATCAGAAGATATACAGAAGAACACTACATATTCATCAAAAGAGAAATTCACCAAAAAAATATTGCAATTCTTAACACCTATACCCCCCACACAAGGCACCCAAATTTGTAAAAGAAACACTACTACAGCTAAGATTACACATTGATCCTCACATACTGATAGTGGGAGATTTCAGTACCACTCTTGCCAATAGATAGGTCATCCAGACAAAAACTAAACAAAGAAATGCTGGAGCTAACTCATGTCATAAATCAATGGACCTAACAGATATTTACAGAACATTTCACCCAAACACAAAAGAATACACCTTCTTCTCAGTACCTCATGGAAATTTCTCCCAAACTGACCACACAGTTAAGCACAAAACAAGTCCCAACAGACAGAAGAAGTTAAAATTACCCCCTGCATTCTATCTGGTCACAATTAAAACTGGTTATCAGTAACAACAGAAAGTTTACACACTCATGGAAAATAAACAACTCACTACAGAATGAAGAATGAGTTAAGACAGAAATTAAAGACATTCTGCAACTGAATGAAAATGACTATACAACATGCCCAAACTTATGGGACACAATGAAGGCTATTCTAAGAGGCAAGTTCATAGCATTAAGTGCCTACCTAAAAAAATGAAGAAGAGCTATCATACTAATAACATAACAACACTCCTGAATACTTTAAAACAAAAAGAAGAAATCACATCCAAAAGGAATAAAAAGTAAGAAATAATCAAACCTTGGACTAAAATCAATAAAATAGGAACAAACAGAAAAAAATGAAAAAAATCAATGGAACAAAAAAAGTTGGTTCTTTAAAAAAATAAATAAATAAGGGGCTGGAGAGGTGGCTAAGTGGCTAAGAGCACTGTCTGCTCTTCTGGAGGTCCTGAGTTCAATTCCCAGGAATCACATGATGGCTCACAACCATCTCTAGTGGAATCTGATGCCCCTCTTTTGGCATGAAGGTATACATGAAGATAGTGCACTCACATATGTAAAATGAATAAATAAATCTTTAAAAAAATAAATAAGGTTGGCAAACCTTATCCAAAGAGATAAAGAGAGATCATCCCCAAATAAAGATACTTTGATTTCGTTCTTTCCAATTTGTATATTTTTGTATCTCCTTTAAATGTCTTATTGCTTTAGCTTAGACTTCAATTAGTATAATGAAAAGCTATGAATGAAAACTAGAGGTCCCTCAGAATAACACTGTGGGTTGTCCTGTCTCCTCCCCTCCTCAACTCCTCTTATCATTACCCACATTTGCACAAAACTTCTGCAGATTTGCGTTTTGGTCCTCAAAAATAAACATGATTTTCTCCCTCTACTTTTCTAGGAAAAAACAAAACAAAAAAAAAAACAAAACAAAACATTATAATGAAAGAAAAAAAGAGAAATATTCAAAGTTAACTTCTCTTGGGAATATGGTAGGGACAGAATTACTTTTACTTTTTAGGACCTGAAGAATCTAAGCAGAGGTTGCATACTTGTACACTCCCAAGTCTTAGAAAGCAAGTATTTGCGTTGTTGAGTTTGCGGAAGGAGATGGCAGGGAGGGAGGGAGGTTGTTTTGTTTTGAGACTGGTAGCCTAAATTGGCCTCCCACTATTGGCTATCCTCCTGTCTCCCAGCCTGTAAGGTCTCAGGGTGCAGGTGTGACCCACCACACCTGCCCACTTGTCCTCTTTTACGATTATGGATGTTTTGTGAGTAATGAACAATCAGCAGTTTTCACCTGATGAAGACGCAATTCATAGCTGGTAAAATTTCAATAGCCATCATTGATTTCACCTCAGTATTTTTTGTTTTGATGGTCTTTTTATCCTGGCAAACCATGACCTTTATCAGAGTCCTAACAGCTAACTACCACAGAATTATTGTCACTGTGCCTTCCCCCATTCTAACAAGAATGTAAAAGAAAGAAAAAGAGAGAGAGAAAAAAAATCCTTTATCATTTGAGTTTCACTGTCACAATGGCAGAAAGAGCCTCCCCAAACTGAAGGGTTTACAGGCAGGGTAAAGTTTAGTCAGGGGATTAAGGGTGTTAAGGAAAAGCCTTTGCTCACACTACTTAGGAATAATATTGCAGGCTGATCTGAGGTTAGATTTACCTCGTTGGACTTTGAGGGAAGATGTTAAAGCCTGATTTTGTTGTTTCCTTCCTGCCCTCCTTTGCTTGCTTGTTCCTTCAGTGAGGACTGTGAAAGTTCAATACTGAATTTTCCATTTCGATAGCCCTGAACTTCATAAATCACCCCAGCTACATTCAATTCCGTGAGACTAACACCAAGATTTTGTAAAAACAAAACAAGGAAAAACTTATTTTTACAAGAAAAATAGTCTATTTAAATTGATTGTTGCTGACATAAAAACCAGCTAGTTAAATGGATTTGTGAAATTGGATTTTCCCTCAAATCTAGGAGTTTAGAAAATTCCTTCTAACCATGCTGCCAGTTGTCTTTCAACATGTGTGCTTCGGGGTCCTGAGGCACACTGCACTAGCTAGCTGACTCTGTTGGCATTAACCGCAGCACTTGGAAGGTGTAAACAGGAGGATCAGCAACATAGCAAATCCAAGGCCAGCCTGGGCTACAGGAGACCTCCCTGAAAACAAGCAAACAAAATAGAAGGAAAACAAAAGTGCCAAGTATAGATGAGCACCCATTGACTTACAAAGGCAATTGTCATGCTTATTATTGAGCACATCTGGAATTAACTAAAACTCAAAAATAGAAGGGCACACCAGTGAAGGAATTTTGCTTAACCTGAAGTGGTCAGATCTACTTCTAATTCAATTTTTTTTTCTTTTTTTTTTTTTTTTTTTTTGAGGTTGGAAGACGCACCTTTAATCCAGATCTTTTGAGCTGGGAAAACCCACCTCTAATCTGGGCCACTCTCTCCACTAGAAGCCTATGTAAGGACTTGGAAGACAGAAGCTTTTATTCTTTGCCTGCTTGGTCTTGCCTTGCAAGCAAGTCCATTCATTCCTTTATGGGTGTTAGAGCTCACTTCTTCAAGATTCAGGCTCTCCTGAAGACAGATTGACATTTTCAGCCCCTTGGACTGAACAACTATTAGATTCTTGGATGCATAGGCAGTCATTGCTGGATTAGCTAGACCACAGTCTGAAAGTCATTCTAATAAATCCCCTTTCAACATATATACAGCAATTATATAGAGAGAGTAATTCTGTAAATTCTGTTACTCTAGAACAGTGGTTCTCAGCCTGTGGGTCTCAACCCCTTTGTGGGTAGTCAAATAATAATTTCATAGGGATTGCCTAAGCCCATCAGAAAACACAGATATTTACATTACACTTCCTAACGGTAGCAAAATTACAGTTGTGAAGTAGCAATGGAAATAATTTCATAGATGGGAGGAACTGTGTTCAAGTGTCGCAGCATTAGTGTTGAGAACCACTGTTCTAGAGAACCCTGACCAATCAAGCAACTGACATACACTCTCTGGTTAGGCATATGTTCTGTTCTTGGAAAAATTATTTGTTATTATTGTGTGTGCGCATCATGAACACATGTGAAGATCAGAGGAGAAATCTGTGGAGTTGGTTCTCTTCATGAAGCTTTATCTGGGGTCTGGGGAACACACTCTGAACTGCTAGAGACTTTGCCTGCTGAACCGTTAGCCCAAATGTTCCATTCTTCAGTGCTAACCTTTTTTGGGGGGGTTGGTTGGTTGGTTCTTTTGTTTTGTTTTGTTTTGTTTTGTTTTGTTTTGTTTTGTTTTGTTTTGTTTTGTTTGAGACAATGGTTTCTCTGTGTAGCCCTGGCTGTCCTGGAACTCACAGAAATGTACTTGTCTTCTGCCTCCCAAGGTCTGAGATTAAAGGCTTAGGCCACTCCTGACAAATGCCAACCTTTTTTGTTCGTTTGTTTGTTTGTTGTTTGTTTTGTTTTTTGTTTTTCAAGACAGGGTTTCTCTGTGTAGCCTTGATTTTCTTGGACTCACTTGTAGATCGGGCTGGCCTCAAACTCACAGCAATCTGCCTCTGTGCTGAGTGCTGGGATTACAGACGTGCTATAATACCAGGATCATGGGACCCTCAGAGACCACCAGGAGACAACTCGATGCAAAAACAAGAGAGCTTTATTACGAGAGCAATAGAAATTGGGAGTCGAGTCTCACTGACACAACAGCAGAGAAGTGGGACCTTGAGCCCTGAGTGAGCAGGGTTTTTAAAGGGAAAGACTGTAAACAGGGGGTTTCCATGACAGCAAGCAGGGGGGTTCATGCCTTGATGTTACACGATTGGTTAAAAGCCATAGGGGAGAGGTGACAGTTTACATAATCACAATTGCCAGGGAGATTGTCTCTATTTTTTACTAAACATTTATTCTGTGATATTTCCTGGAGGCCGTTGCTAGGAGAGCTAACTTTGTTTTCTGCCAGGTGCACATTCTGTGATATTTCCTGGCACCTAAGTTCAGCTCCCTGTCAAGATGGCTCCTCATTTCAAAATGGAGTCATCCAGGCTAACTTAAATTCTTCAGTGCCACCATGCCTGGCTAATGTCAACCTTTTAAAGGGCACAGTTGTAAGTACTATCTGGACTTCTTACCGATCAGAAACAACCAACAGATCTAAAGAAAGCTAATGAAATCTAAATGCCTGCTTCTTTTCCCAGATTAATTTATTTATTAAGATCTTGGCTGGTTGTGGTGGTAAACACCTTTAAACACAGCGCTTTGAGACAGTCAAGTGGATCTTTGAATTTAAGACCAGACTTGTCTACATAGCCATGGCTATGTAATGAGAACTTGTTTCAACAAACAAGAGTGATTATGTGCACTTAGATGCAGGTGACTCTGGAGGCCATAAGAGGGCATCAGCTCCCTTGAGCTGGATTAACAGGCAGTTGTGAGGCCCTAACAAGAATTACTGCAAACTCAACTCTGTTCTTTTGCAAAAGCTGTCAGTACTGAGCAGTCTTCCCTATCCTTGCTTCTTATGCACAGAACAAACTTAGATAAAATGAGCCAGATAGAAGCCCTTTCTTTCAGGGCACGGTGCTGAGAAGGACTGCAAGAAGTTTAAGGTCAGCTATCAAAAGTCAATCTCAAAAAAAAAAAAAAAGCATGCGTGTGGAAGCAGCATACATGATTGCACCATTTTCAGAACTGGGTCACAACATTTAATTTTGTTTGTTTTTTTAAATATTTATTCCTATATATGAGTGCTCTATCTGCATGTATACCTGCATGCCAGAAGAGGCATTGTATCACATTATAGATGACTGTGAGCCACCACCACGTGGTTGTTGGCAATTGAACTCAGGACCTTTGGAAAAACAGACAGTGCTCTTAACCAATGAGCAATCTCTCCAACCTCTAGGCTTCTTCTTTCTTTCTTTCTTTCTTTCTTTCTTTCTTTCTTTCTTTCTTTC
>NW_026596147.1:3984289-4025780 GCF_907164565.1 Psammomys obesus
CTTTCTTTCTTTCTTTCTTTCTTTCTTTCTTTCTTTCTTTCTTTCTTGAATTTGTTGTTGAGACAGGGTTTCTCTGTGTAGCCCTGGTTGTTCTGGAACTTTCTCTGTGACCAGGTAGGCCTTTTTCTCATAGAGATTCATGTGCCTCTGCCTCCTGAGTTCTGGGATCAAAGGTGTGTGTCACCACAGCCCAGATTTTCAATAATTTTCAATAATTAACAGTTTTAATGTAGTACAAAACTAAGCGCAACTGTAAGCATCTTCAGAACCTGAGGACTGTACTTTGTCAGGATTTATCCTTTGAGTCGGTCATAAGGGAGGGATCCTTTAAAAAAAAAAAAAGCTACTGTTCTAGGAAGGCTAAAGGAATGGTGAGAATTTGAATGACTTTTTGAAGGCTGAGGTGGGAGAATCATGGGGGGTGGGGCACTGTGCTGCAAAATGAGGCTCAGCCAGAAAAAAAAAAAAAAGCCCAAATTTCACACGTTTGTTACCCCCAAGTTTAGAAGAGAAACGATTAGGTATTTTACAAAACAAAACTTCTCTAAGCTAAAGAAATATAAAGGAATGAAGGTGGTTTATCTGAGGAAGGCTGAAGAATTCAGTTTAGAGCCAGGGTGCAGAGGACTATCTCTTAAGATAGGAGAGAAGGGTTGTGCTAGGCTTGAATGCCTAGGCTTAAATCTTATCTGCACGCCAGGTAGAAAGAAGGATTTGCTGGCTGTCTTGTCAACTACTTTAGAAAAATAAAAATAAAAATTTTAAAAACCTCTCTCCTTTGCTTAGCAAGGATTGGCGTATAAATATAATCCCTATCAAAGACAGAACTGTAAGACTAGGAAACCAGGCAGAGCTTCTCTTCACTGGGCCCAGCTGCCGACTAGCCAGGATTGCCTCCTCCCCGTCCTATCAGGGACAAAGTCCTTAGGCAGACAGTTATCTTCTTCACAACGCAGTGACCTCCCCGCACTCCGACCCTCCACAGAAAACATTCTGGAGACCCACAAGACAGTGAGTCATTATTCTCCAGCAAAAGAATATTTACCAGTTTAAGATAAGAGGTTGAGGCTAAGAAGAAGGCATGGTGGGGTTCCGGTTACTAGTTTAATGGCCTGCATTCCTACAAATTGTCACAATATACAGGAGACTCTACTTTGAAAGTACTTTTTCTGCTGTTTTGGTTTTTTTTCTTTAATTTCTTTTTAATTACTTTATAGCATTGCAGGTTTTCTTATGGCATTATATATATAATGTGCTCCCATGTGCTCTATCACACACACAAACACACAAACACACACTTAAAGCCTTTGTTCCTCTCTCGGACTCGCTTCCCGTTTCCTAGCCCCATACACAATCACTCCAGCATACATAAATATGAGTAACACTTAGAAACTAGGGGCTGCGTCTAAGAGAGATCAGATGGTGCTTATCTTTCTGAGCCTGGGCCACCTCAATATAATCCTTTTCACTTCTACCCATTTTCCTGTTATATTTATATATATATATAGAGAGAGAGAGACAGAGAGAGGGGCTCTCTATGTAGCTGTGGCTATCCTGTGAGCAGGTACAGTAAGGGACCTCTGAACACAACCCATGTGGGTGGAAAGAATGAGCCGTTCCGAATGCCAAACGTCCGGGCTCCTCGGAGAAGAGGACAGAGCTGGCTGCAAAAGCTTATGGAGTTTTACAGGGCTGTGTGGGTGGTCAGCTCAGGCACTGTACCCGGGCTGTCAGAGAGAGGAAGTGCTGGGAGTTGCGGCTGGATGGATTAGGTATGGGCCATGCGGTGGCCACAGCGGTGGGAGCAGTCCCCTAGCTGTGAGAGGCTACTGAAAAACGCTTTTGCTTTCTTGGCATAATCAAGCTCAGGCAGGACCCGAACCACCATCCTAAATATTGTCACCAGCTCGCTTGGGGGTCTTTGTTTGTTTGAGGCACGGTTTCTCTGTGTAAACTTGGCTGTCCTCGACTCTCTTTATAGACCAGAATGGTCTCGAACTCACAGAGACCCTCCTGCCTCTGCCTCCGGAGTGCTGGGACTAAAAGTGTGCCCACTGTGCCGGCTTTTTTTTTTTTTTTTTTAATTGCTTAATAAAATTCCATGATGACTGAATGAGCAGTGTTGTTTGTTT
This sequence comes from Psammomys obesus, assembly GCF_907164565.1. Taxonomy (NCBI): domain Eukaryota; kingdom Metazoa; phylum Chordata; class Mammalia; order Rodentia; family Muridae; genus Psammomys; species Psammomys obesus. The sequence goes on from NW_026596147.1 coordinate 3,986,422, forward strand.
GCTTGGAACTCACTTCTTAGCTTTGGCCCACCTCAAAAAAGCAGCAGTCCTCCAGTCTCAGCCTTTCCAACTCAGAGATTCCCGGAGACTGCTAACCCATCAGGCTGACCAAAACCACAGTTTTACAGATTTCTTTCTGAAACCTCTTTAGAAACGTGAATTAACCTACCCCACCAGGACCCTGCTGAGTCCAGGAGGTGGGGCCAGGAGCTAACCAACTGGAGCTGCTGCTTCCAGACCCTTCCTAGTGGTCCTATTCGGAATGGCAGGTCTCCCCGAAGCGGTGAAGGGGAGGCCTGCACGGACTTAACCGGTCTGGGCTGTGCACGCTTTTTCCCCTGAAGGCAATCCTTGAGGTTTCAGGAAAGTGAGGTGAGTTTTCCGTTGTGCATCGTTTCCGTAACCGTGACTTTTTTCAGCTACTGAACTTTTTCTTTTTGTTAAGTGTTGATTCTGTGTGCGCCTGTGCGGGGCTGGAGGTTGGGTGGAGACAGGCCTGGCAGTCTGGCCTGCCGGAGTCGTAGGTTCTCGCCTTCCAACCCGCGTTCTGGGGATCGGATTCAGTCGGCAGGCATGGCGTAACCTGCCTTCACACACTGAGCCATCAATCCGGCCCAAGCTTTTGCTTTATTGGTATTATTTTTTAATTTAACTTGCTTTTACGAGAGACGGTTTCTGCTCTCCTGGACTTGCTTTCTAGACCACGCTGTCCTTGAACTCACAGAGATCCTCCTGCCTCTGCCTCCCTAGTGCTGGGATTAAAGGCGTTGGCCACCACACTCGGCTAACTTTTTATTTTAAAAATTAGCTAATTTTTGTGTGTGTGGGGGAGCTTTGAATGCACGCGTGTCTGGGCACCACGTGGTGCCCAGGGAGGCCGGAAGAAGGTGTTGGATCTAGTTGGAGCCGAAGATGGCTGAGAGTCAGCTTGTGGGCCCTGGGACTTGAAACTCCACAGGCCCGCCAAGCCGACCTTGAACCCGAGGACAATCCTTGGCTACCATTAAAAAAAGCTGGAACTTTTAAAAATAAGACAAGCTCTGGCTTTAGACTGCTGGTGTGGCATTGAACTCACAGCAGTCCCCCTGCCTCAGTGAGCTTCCTCCGGGCTGGAGTTATAAGCCCGTGTGAGCCATCCTGCCTAATCAAATTCCTCAATTTAATTTTAGTATCCCTGGCAGCTTGATAGATGGGTGATTGGTTGGTAGGTGGTAGTGGCACATAGATTAGTGAGAGCTGCAATAAAAGGGTAAAAGAATACGTGAGGAAGGCAGGACAAAGGAAAATAAAACAGTTGGGGAAAACAAGCATGGAAGCAAGGAATTCCTTGGTTTTGTTTTTTGGTTTTGTGGTTGTTCTTTTGCATTTAGGTTTTTTTGTTTGTTTGTTTGTTTGAGACAGGGTTTCTTTATGTAGTTTAGGGCTGTCCTGGAACTTGCTCTGTAGACCAGGCTGGCCACCAACTCACAGAGATCTGCCTGACTCTGCCTCCTGAGTGCTGGGATTAAAAGTGTGTGTCACCACTTGCCTGGCCTGAATTTATTGGTTTTGTTTAAGAAAAAAAAAAAAAAAAAAAAAGTTGTTTTGTTTTGTTTTTTAACCTGGCCTTCTTTGATTTTGTTTTAACCTTTTGTTGATTGGTCGAAGTGCCTCCCACCCCCGACAGTAATACTGTTTTTCAGGATGGATGTGATGGCACACTTAATCCGAGTACTGGGGAGACAGTGGCTGACCTGGATCTCCCTTCCTCGACCAGGCTGGCCTGCCTCTTCCTCCAGAGCATTGGGATTAAAGGCATGAACCACCACTGCTTGGCCTTACATATGCACTTTTTTGTAAGGCAAAGTCTCAGGTGGTCATGGCTCTCCTCTTGCAGAGATCTGCTCCTGCCTCCTGAATACTAGGATAAAAGGAAGATGCCATCACGTGTCTTGATTATTTTCAAAATACTTATTGAGTAGCTAATATGCCGGATACATAGATCTAAGGAACTTGATTCCCTGTGAAAAATGACCCATGAGTAAACCTTTTCTGCATGTGAAGTTGTTCAGACACCCCAAAACTAAAAGGAGGAGATGCTTAATGGGAAGAATACCGGTTCTCAGTCTTCCGATATCCCTGGATCTGGAGATTCTGGTCCACGTCCTTAATCCCATCACTCAGGAGGCCGAAGCAGGCAGATCTCTGTGAGTTGGAGGTTCCTGGTCTTCAGAGCGAGTTCCAGGATAGCCAGGCCTACATAGAGAAACCCTGTCTCAAAAAAGAAAAGAAAAAGACCGGACAGAGACAAAAATAGAATGCTGAGCCCTGGGTGGGATCAGCTAATAGGATCTTTAGAGCTTCCCTGGCGCAGGCTGAGGGCGACTAGGCAGCCAGCCTGTCTGTCTCTGGAGTAGGCTGACTACTAGCTCCCGGAAGCCAGACCAGGGAAGCTCTCCCGGATCTCAGAGACCCACACAGACTGTGAGTAGAGGAAATTGTATTTGCAATTCATGGGCTACTTGTTTTTATTTTTGTTTTTCCATCCTGGGCTTCACTATATAGCCAGGCTGCCTGCCCTTCAACACTGTGTAGCACAGGCTGGCCTCAAACTGGTGGCAATCCTCCTGTCTTCACCGCTCGTGCTGAGAGTACAAGCATGACCTCCTACTTCTTCAGAGGGGCTACTGTTAAGTAGATAAATAACCATCTCTTTAAATTTGATTCAAACTCTGATAGAAAAAGTGGATAAGAGAAGTGAATAGGCTCTTTATCATTGGAAGGTAAAAATAATAATAAAGAGTATTTAATGATAGTACTTCTCACCCAGTCAGTGGGCAGTAACCCAAAAGTTTGATACCTTCCTTATACTTTGCTTAAAATGCACATTTATATAACCCTTGTGGCTAGGAGTCTTACAAAGTTACTAAAATCATAAATGATTTGCCAGAAATCCCTTTTTGAGAGAATATGCGCTTTAAGGCCAAAATTCTCAATGATTAATGATAGGATTTTATTTAGCTTAGGGTGCATTAAACTCCTGGTCCTCCTGCCTCAGCTTCCCAAATGCTGGGATTACAGGCTTTAGTCGCTTTTGTTTTTCCCATTTATGGCTTGTCAAAAAGGTTGTTTCCTGGTATCTGTTTGGCATTCTGTCTTTAGTAATAGATGGTTTTAGTTGTTTGCTTCAACTCTGACCTCACACAGGTAATCATTTGGAAAAATGGAGAATGTTCTACTATTACTTCCAGGTCATTGTTTATTTTCCTGTAATCATCCCAGCTGATTTTTTTTTTTTTTTTTTGCATTATTGCATTGAATTGTATTTATTTACTTATAGGTACTGGGGTTTAAGTCCAGGGTCTCACTCTTGGTAGGCAGTGGGCCACACCCGCAGCCCTGTTTTCTTTTTTTGTCATTTTGATGGAAAGCTCCATATATGTTGACCGTGGACTCGGTCTGTGACCCAGGTAAACCTCAATTTATGATCTTGGTCTGGCCTCCAAAATAGCTTAAGTCCTGTGCTTCTAAGCCAAGCTGCTCGGGTGTCGAGTCACAGTCCATTTATCAGCTGTCAAAAAAAGTAAGTGAGGTTTTTGAAATACTGTGTTAACACAGTTTGTCTCTGAACTACCTGCCTGAGCCTCCAGAGTGATGGAAATTGCAGAATGAGAACCAGGCCTGGAAAATCCTTTACAAAACCTCTACTCCACCAGGGCAGGCCTTAAATTCCAGCACTTGGGAGGCAGAGGCAGGTGTATCTCTGAATTCAAGACCAGCCTTGTCTACCGAGCGAGTTCTAGGACAGCCAGGACTACGAAGAGAAACCCTGTCTCAAAACACCAAAAAATCCAAACAAACAGAAAGAAAAAACCCCTCCCAACTCTCTACTTTAAGATATAATGTAGCTGGGCATGGTGGTACACACTTTTAATCTCAGCACTGAGGATGCAGAGCTGCAAAAGAAAAGAATAAAAAAAAAGAAAGAATCTGAGCACAGTGGGTTTGGTTTTGTTTTGTTTTAAGAAATTTAGGTATGTATTTTTTAGTTGTTTGAGACAGGGTTTTGTGTAGACCAAGCTGCCCTCAAACTCAGTAGTATGTGCCTACTTCTGGGTGCTGGGATCCAAGGTGTGCACCATTTCACCGTGTGGTATTTATTTCACTCTTAATTATGTGTCCCAGGGTGTGGCTTGGTACAGGTACATGTAGGTACCCAAGGAGGTCAGAACTTTTGGATTCCCCGAAGCCAGAATAATTGGCTTTTATGAACCTGAGTCATCTCTTGACCAACAGGATATTCTGTTTTTTTTGTGTTAGCCTTGGCTGTCCTGAACTCACTTTATAGACCAGGCTGGCCTCCAATTCACAAAGGTTCACTGCCTCTGCCTACCAAGTGCTAGAGTTAAAGGTGTGTATCACCACGCCTGGCTTCAGTAACCTCTGCTTTAAGACACCTTCAGAGAGCCCCTCATTGTCTCTCTCTTGGTGTTGGGAAAGTCAGACTATACCATGTGTATAGTCTGTGTGACTTCGCCTCAATTGAGCGTTTACATTCCTCTCCCTCATGCTCCCATTTTGCCTTCTGTTGACTCGTAGAGAAATGTGCGCCGCTGTTGCTTACAGTTACTCTTCAAAGCTACTGCTGAATTGTCAGAAGACGTGAGTGAGCCTGTCTGGCCAGGAAGACTGCCACAACCCTGTGTCCTTCCTCAGCCCAGAACTACTGAAAAGCTAGTGGGATTCTGCTCCACTGCAGTGACTGATTGTGCCAAGTGGGCCTGCTTCAGATCACAAAAGAACTGCTTATCCCCTTCATCGGCAGCGAAGAAGTCCACATGAGAAACAAGTAGTTCAGTATTCAAGGATCGATACTGACCAGAATGTCCCAAATGCCTGAGCCCCGGTTAATGTGTAGCATCACGGAGGAGGCTTGCTGTGGAACGAACCCTGATGACTGTGATGACGACCAAATCATAGTTTCAAGCACACATGTCCAGTCTCCAGAGCACAAGCAGCGTATGGCATTCGGTATACCAGAGGCCGCCGAGTATTACAGGGTATGCTTGAAGGAAAAATCTAAAGGAGCCTAGCCAACTCCTGATGGATTATTGATTGATTGACCAGACAGATATAGTGGTTCTCCAGAAACAATTCTTGGTTTTCGCTTTAGAAATACTACAAACTGGGCAATGGTGCACATCGTTAATCCCAGCACTCAGGAGATAGAGGCAGGAGGATCTTCCTGGTTTGCAGCCAGGATAGCCAGTGCTATGCAGAAAGGGGGGGGGGGGGGGTTAACTAAACGTTCTACATTAAGTCTAAGAAAACACGTGGTTGTGTTAGCTACGAACTTTTTTGTTTTCTTGGTATAAGAATCCCACTGGGGGGTGGGGTCGGGGATATTTGCACCTTTAGTATCAGCATTAGGGAGGCAGAGGACATAAAAACCCTCTGGGGTGGGGTTGCTGGCTAGGGAAATACTCTTCTCACACAGTGAACTTACCTGCAATTCTGTGATCTGTTTCTCTGTAGAAGTTATTCCAGGAAACACTGGTTATGTTGAGGGAGAAGGTTGAAGCAGCAAAGAGCTTACTGGCCGAGGAGCAGGAGAGAATGGTGATTATTCAGGTGAAGTTTTACTCTGATGCTGGGGAGGGCGGAGTCTACCAATGAAGTGGCAAAGCAGGAAGTATTTCAAGTCCACCAAGGGAAGATTTCCTTTTATCCTTATCATATTTATTTTTAAGGTTTATTTACAAATATGTGTGAGCACATAAGTTGGGTGCCAAAGGAAGTCAGAAGCAGGTGTCGGGTCCCCTGAAGCTGGAGTGATTGGCATGAGAGCTGACTTGGCTCCTCTGCAAGAACAGCAAGTGCTGAGCCATCTCTATCCCAGAAAGTTAACTTCTTGATAAGAAACTCTCCAAAGTAAAAAGAAAGAAATTTCATGTTTAAAGGTGACTGAGGAAACAGAAGACAAAGTGTTAATATCTTTTTGTGTGTGTTAGAAATAAATCCTCCTATTTTCTTTTTTAGTTTAATTTGATCTAGGGGGCTGGTTAATGTATTTATTTTTATTTTATGTGAGTTAGTGTTTTTCCTGTAAGTATAGCTTTGTGAGGGTGTCAGATCTTAGAGTTACAAACAGTTGTGAGCTGTCATGTGGGTGTTGGGAATTGAACCCGGGCCCTCTGGAAGAGCAGCCAGTGTTCTAAACCACTGAGCCATCTCCCCAGCCCATGTTTTTTTCTTTCTTTTTTTTTTTTTTTTCTTATGATTTAAACAAAAACAATAGCAGGAACATATGCTTATAGCTCCCAAAGTTGGGAAGGTACAGGTTGAACTTACCTAGTGATTTACAGTGGGCAAGCCTGAGCTAAATTAGCAAGACATGTCTCAAAAGGAAAGCTCTCAAACATCAAATAAACAAACAAAACCACCATGGCCTTGGCAGGGATGGTGTAGGTCATTTGGTAGAATAATTGCTTAGCATGCATAGAGCGCTGGGTTTGGTCTGTAGCAAAACTGGGCTTGGAAATATCTGTGATCCTAGTCCTAGAGAGGTGGAGGTGAGAGGGTCAAAGAGACGGGCAATCATGTTACCAGCAAGTTCGAGGCCAGACTTTATTTCACAAAGAACAAAACAAAATGTGCTTTTTTAAAGAACTTTGCTCATGTTAAAGAAAGATCCTGATGGTTTTTGCCAGAGGTTCGTAGATCCCTTAGTTTTTTTGGTTTTTGAGGTAGCTCATACTGGTCTCCAAACACCACAGTCCCCTGCCTCAGCCTCAGGTGCCCCAAGACTATAGCAACAGACCTAAGCCTGCCTCCTCAGCTCTATAGTCAGTGAACATTCCTCAAGCCACAAAATTGAGTTTCTGATTTTGTTGCTATCCTGGTGAATCTTAACTGAATCACCTTTATCGTTTAGAGTTACGGCTTTTATTTCTCCCCTCATGTTTTATGTCTCCTTGTGGTTCTATGGTTAAAGGGGTGCACAACTGTTGTTAGTTTATCCTGTTTAACCTGAAATCTAACATTCACATTCTGAGGAAGGAAGAAGAGCAGAGATTTGAAGAGATGATCAAGGCTGAGTATAGGACGAGACTCCTTTTGCTGACTGAAGAGATGGAACTGCAGTCTCTGAGGCTGCCCACCTGCAAATTTGACCTGGGTTTAAGAAGAGCCAATCAGAACCAGCTGATGAAGTTTAGTAGTGACCTCATGCAGAAGTCCCAGGAAATGATACAGGTGAGAGAATATTCTGGAAGTAACAGCTAAACAGTGTGTCCATTCCCAAATAAATTATCCAGTGATACAGGGTTGGGTGGGGACACATTTTTAATTCCAGCACTCCGGGAGGGGAGGCAGAGACAGGTGGATCTCCATGAGTTCAATGCCAGCCAGGTCTGCAGATTGAGTTCCAGGATGGCCAAGGTTACACAGAGAAACCCTGTCTCAAAAAACAAAAGCAGAAGAATTTATCCAGTGATAGCCACATGTGTGAAGACATGTGACTCTGTTCAAACACACACATGTAGACAAGGCCGGAAGAAAGTAGGCCCATACATTCATTTGTATATATTCATTATCTCATATTATACTGTGAATACACTTATGTCCACGGAAAGACACAGCACTAATGTTGTTTCTGTCCAAAACCGCGTTGAGAATTAACCTCATAAGACAGGTTCCTGAGGCTCTTATTGGCATTCTAGTAGCTACTAGCTTTTAGGTAGCCTTGGGCCTGTGCGACTCCAAGTCTAACCCGGTTTGTTTAGCTGTGGAATGGAAATGGCAATGGCCTCTTAATTCATAACTCTGCTGTGAGTTTTGACTGAGATAATCTACAGAGGGCCCCGAGACAGTGCCTTGTAGGTTTTTAGCGGTGTGTAAGTAGCAGACACCGTTATTACTGTTGTGCTCTTTAATGGCAACAGGAGATGAAATGTAGCCTGTAGCCTCCTGTAAGAGGCTTGCAGAATGGACTGCAGCTATACTAGGAATGCTGCTTGCCACAAGACAGGGTTAGCGTGACTCTGTGTGTCAATGACTCATTCTGTAAGACAGAAACACGTTGTCAAGTGATAAAATCTAGTATTGCATCTCTTTCCCAATTAATACAACTATGTGCTAATGAGATTAAGTGGAATTTCTTTAGAAGGATAAAAATGAAAGCCAGGCATCAGTGGCCTAATTATGCAAGCATAGCTGCTAATTACTGTTTAAGGTATAAGTTTTATTATTATTTATTTTTAACTAACCAGGTGTGGTGGTGCATCACAACACTCAGGAGGCAGAGGCAGGTAGTTCTCTGTGAGTTCAAGGCCAGCCTGTACTACACAGTGAATTACAGGACAGTCAGGGCTATATACAAAGTGATCCTGTATTCAAAAACAACAACAACATATTTTGAGATAGTGTCTCCATGTATAGCTCTAGCTGTCCTGGAACTTGTTTGTGGACAGGCTGGTCTGGGTCTGGCAAAGGCACCTGCCTCTGTCCCTGAATGCTGCAATTAAAGGGATACCATACCCTAATTATAATTTTAATTAGTGGTAAAACATTGAACTTCTGAGCAAAATGTCTCAGCAGAAAGAGTGTGGAGTTTAGGGTGTCATGTTTGTTGATCTGAGTAAAAGATTAAATAGACAAATGCCTATCTAACTTTATTGTATTAAACAATAAGCATCATTTGTTTATTTGGAAATGAAATCTCATTCTGTAGTCTGGGCTGGCCTGGATCTTTCTTCCTCTCATTTCAGATTCCTAAGTGCTGGGATAAGAGGTATGTGCTGCCATCATACCAGCCAAAGGTGTCTATTGAAAGGCACCCAGCTTCACAAAGAAGCATGGTTTTACCTGATTATGTCTTCCTAAGAGAAAGCAGGTTTCCTGGCCAAGTAAATTAAAAAGGGCATGGTATAAATGCCTTTAACAGTTCACAATGGCTCTGTCTCCAGCTCCAGAGTATTTGACACCCTCGCAGGCATACATATAGGAAAAACACCAATGCACATAAAATTTAGAAGAAAATTTTAAAGGTAGAAATTGCTAAATGGTAATGAGGAGATGCATCTACAGAGACTTAGGCACCTGGGGAGAGTGAACGTGAGCAAGCTGAAGGCGAGCGAAGCCTGGGTTTGTGATCACCTCTGCAGCCTCCAGAAGATCATCATGGAGCTGGAGAAGAAGTGTGGAGAACCTGCCATAACCCTGATCCAGGTAAGCCTGGAAAAAAACATTTCTTAACAGCATTTAAGAACTGAAGAGTACAGGACTCATTAAGGGTCACTTCCAGAATGCCAGGTCCAGTGATCTTCAACCCAATGTAAAGGCTAGGCAGTCACTGTTCCCCTGCTAAAAGCATTATGAATACTGTTGGTGGGGCTGTAAATCAGTCCAGACATACGGAGAACAGTACTAAGCTTCCACAATGGCCATATGTCTGAAGGGAATGAAATTAGTATGCCAAAGAAACTTTTACAGTACTAGGAATGAGTAAAGAAATGTGATGCATATAACTCATGCATGGAATACTGCTAAGCCATAAAAAAAAAAAAAAAAGAAAAGAAAGAAAAAGTAAAATTCTGTTATTTGGTATAATTTAGATGAAATTTGGGATCCATGTGTTAAATGAGCCAAGCATAGAAAGAAAAGTATAAGATTTCTCTTCATATATAGAACTTAAATTGATGTCGTTCAAGTTGACAATGATGATTAACAAAGACTGGGGGAAAGCTGGAAATGGTGATAGAAAGAGTATTGAAGTATAGGTCAAAACATAGATAATTGATAGTAAGTTCTGGTGTTTTACTGTACAAGGACATGATAGAAAGATAATGGTAATATACTGTGTTTCCTTTTATTAAGAATGGGTCCTTTGAAGCTAGTGGATCTCTGTAAGTTCAAGCCATTCTGGTCTATGTAGCCAATTCCAGGCCAGCAAAGCTGCATAGTAAGACCTTGTCTTAAATAAAATGTCCTTTGAGAGTTCTGTGTATTATGTTTTGGTCATATTCAAGCCTCCCAAACTCTTTTCAGAACTGTAAAACCTCTTCCCACCCAGCTTCCTTCCTTCCTTCCTTCCTTCCTTCCTTCCTTCCTTCCTTCCTTCCTTCCTTCCTTCCTTCCTTCCTTCCTTCCTTCCTTCCTTCCTTCCTTCCTTTTAATCCTTCAAGACCAGCCCAAATATTCTTGGATGTATGGTCTTCCATTGGAGAGCAGTTGCTTTACCAGGGTCTACACTCTTAAAGCAAACAGTCTCTGCCTCTCCCAGCAGCTAGCAGTTTCTAATAATTCCATGACAAGGGGTGAGGTTGTTTGCCCTTCTCCATGCTAGGACTTGGTCTAGCTTGGCCTTGGTCTAACTTGGGCTTGCACAGGGTTATGGATGTCTCATCACAACTACTGTGAGTTCGTATATGCAACTGGCCTGCTGTGTCCAAAAAGATAATGTCTCCTCGTAGTCATCCACCGCCTCTGGCTCCTACACTTTAACCCCCTATTCTGAATGATCCCTGAGCCTTGGTGTGTGAGTGTGTGTTGGGGGGGGGGGGGTGATAGATGTTCTCTCTAGGTATGTTTTACAATGTTAAAAGAGTTGACTTAGAGATCAGTTTTACCATAACACAGATGTTTGAAGAGCCTGTCACATTCTGTCTGAGTGACGCGTCACACACCATACACCCACACTTTATGACTCCCCCAGCACATCCTGCTGTGGTTTAGAGCTGTTTCATAAAATGATAAATTATCTCAGTATATTTGAAAGCCAGACATAGTGACTTGGGGCCTATTTTGCCAAAACTTGGAAGGATGAGGCAGGGGAGTTGCTTTGAGTTACAGACTGGGGCTTCAATGTGATAGCCGTCTGGAAAACAATAAAGCAAAACAGTTAAGTTTGAATTGAGATGTGCCTCTCTAGGGAAATTAGTTAAAGAGTTTTACAGCCATCCAATGGAATAATCTATGAAAAAAATGAAATGGATGTTCAGGCCCTGACATCGTCATTAGCGTAGCTCATTGAATGGTCAAAGAGTAATTCAAAACTGCTTTTGGTTCGAGTTTTAGGAGATAATTGATATGTAAGTGTGCATGCTCATTAGCATTCACAGATCCTGTCAAAAGACAAAAAAAAAAAAAAAAAAATCCTCCACAGAGTAACAACCGGTAACCTGGAAACGGGTGGGAGGTTGGATAGTGTATGCTGTTGTCTGAATGTTCACGTATGTTGCAGATACTGAAATCCTCATCTGCAGGGCCAATGGTTTTGGGGATGGGGAATCTTCAGGAGGTGACTGGCGTGTGAGGTCACGTTCTCCTAAATGGAATAGTGACTTTATCAAAAGTTCTAAGAAAGATCCCTGGTTGTTTTCATCATGTGAGGTAAAAGCTACCTCATCAAGTACCGCATCTGTGAAATATCAGCCTTCAGTGTGTGATAAAGATTCCTATGGTAACAAGGTATTCTGGCTAGGGTATTTTAGTACGGCCTGAATGGACTGTGTGTGAAATGTTATATATAAACATGCATTTTTTTTTTTTTCAAAAAGCTGGTCACTAAAATCAACAGTGAGTTAGTGTCCTTTAAATTCTATTCATTTCCTTCTTTCCCACATGCACTTATCTCAAAAGCTGGTGTGCTCATTCATTTTATATATATATATATGCTAATGGTAGTCACGGGAATTAAGCTACTAGGCCAATACCACTTTGCTGTAGACCTAACGCCAACACATAATATTTAAAAATTTAAAAGCATTTGAAAGTAAATAACAAAACAACCCACTGAAAAGCCCCTGTAGATTGCCCCCAAGGAAATAGTTCAACTGTGGAGCCTAGCCTATTTCCAGATAAGAGGAGCAGGTGCAACCCAGTTATCTTCAGCTCCTGACCTGGATCCAACTGCCCTCTTGGCCTAATGGGCCTCCATCTGCTTTGCTCAAGTCTCACCCTCCCAGCGACAGAAAGCAAATATGTGGGTACCATTTAAAAGATGAATGTTCTGAATAAATGGCCAGGGTGAGGTATAGCTGATACTTCTCTTAGGAATAGAGCAAAATTATTTCTCTGGCTTTTCCATGTGTGTGTGTGTGTGAGAGAGAGAGATAGAGAGAGAGAGAGAGAATGAAGAAAGTGAGAAAGAGCCTACTGCTTTACTGTAGTCTTGTGTGTTTACACACACAGTGTTATACTTTTTAGTATCTTGGGCATGAGTTATAAATACTTTCACTCAAATATCCAACAGTAATCTTGTCTTTTTATTCCCCCCTTAGAATGCAAAGTGCTACTTAAAAAGGTGAGTTTCGGGGGCTGGACAGATGGCTCAGTGGTTAAGAAGAGCACTGGTTGCTTTTCCAGAGGACCCACATTCAATTCCCAGCACTTACATTTGTCTGTAGCTCACAATTGTCTGTATCTCCAGTTCCAGGGAATCTGGCACCATCACACAGACATACAGGCAAAACATCAATGCACTTAAAATAAAAGTAAATAAATCATATGTATACATACACACACACATATAAGGTGAGTTTCTGGAAACAGTTGGGTGAAAATGGGTCTGATTCTTGGACACATGAAAGATGGGAATGCTGGGCAAAAATGAGGTTATATCTATAAATAAAAGTTAATGAGAGTGTACACAACTGGAAGTGTCCCTTTTTTATCTCCTTAGGAGTGAGTCTGCACTGCTTCAGAGCCTAGAGCCAGCTCAGATCACAGACCTGAGTTCGTGCCAGATAATAGGGATGAGCAATGCACTACCGATGCTCCAAAGTAAGTGGGCCATCCATGAATACCGAATGACCAATTCATGTTTTCAAATCATGTGGCCATCCCACCACCAGTGAAAAATCTGCTTATGCGCATTTTTCAGTTGTCTAGATGCTCTAGGAATTTTTTATGGTGTTAGAAGATCACCCTTTCTAACTGAGCTCTGGGCTGGCTGGTTCAACTCAGCTGTTCTGGCTCAAACTCCTCTCCCAGGTAACTTATTCAATCTAGCTTCTCTCTCAGCCCCTGTATTGCGCTGCTTGGCCTCAAACTAACTGCTCTAATCTTCTGGCTCCTCCTCATTCTCTGTCCCATCTGGTCTTCACCTGAGTTCTCTCTCTGCAATCTATCTCTCTACTACTGTCCCAGTGAAAACTGTCTCTTCTCTCTCTCATTCTGTGTTGCTTCTTAAGTAGCTTCCCTTTCCCCTCTTTTCTCATGAGAGTTGGGCATATTATATCTGTCAAATCTTTCTCTGATTCATCACTTTTTCTGCTACTCAATTAGACAACACATTAAAACATGGGTTCCTTCTATAAACTATCTTTACCTTCATAGTTAGGGATTAAAGGCATGTACCACCATGCCTGGACCTAAGCTTTTCTTTACCTGAAATTTGCTCTATACCAGGCTGGCCTTGAACTCAGAGCTGCTTGCCTCTCTCCTGGATTAAAGGTGTGTTAGTATTCCAGAGGAATCACACAGACCTAGATCTTTGGATGTGATCTCTTACCAGAACAGCCATGTTCTAAGTTAAAATTCCTCTATTCTGTTTTTTGTTGTTTGTTTGTTTGTTTTTGTTGCTGTTGTGTTTTGTTTATTTATTTAATTATTTAGGCATGGTTTCTCAGTGTATCCTTGGTTGTCCTGGAACTCACTTTGTCGAGCTGGCTAGCCTCTAATGCAGAGATCTGCCTGCCTCTGCCTTCCAAGTGCTGGAATTAAAGATGTGTGCCACCACCCTCAGTGATGTAAATCTTTTTTTTAATCTTTTTTTTTAAGACAGGGTTTCTCTGTGCAGCCTTGACTATCCTAGAACCTACTCTAGGCTACCCTTGAACTCAAGAGATCCACTTGCTTTTGCTTGTTGAGTACTGGATCAAAGTCGTATACTGCCACTGCTCATCTGGTCTTACTGGTTTACTGGTTTTTAACACTGGAGTATCTTTGTTTTTGAGATAGGGGATACCTGAGGCTAGGAATGAATATGACCTAAAACCCAACAATCCCACCTACCCTCAGAGGGAATTTACACTGCTTTTGCTAGTCTTCTGGAGGTATTAAGAATGTGAGAAAATTTACAATTAAAAATGGGCAATGTGGCTGCTCTAATAATGGACTGACAGGGCAGGGGCTAAAGTTAATTTACTGAAGTTAAGAAACAGAACTCAGTGGGTGTGGTGGTACATGTCTGTAATCCCAGCACTGAGGGAGGCAAAGGCAGGTGGATCTCTGTGAGTTTAAGACCACCCTGGTCTACAAAGTGAGTTCAGGCCAGCCAAGTCTACACAGAGAAACCCGGTCTCCAAAACCCATAGGAGGTAGGTAGGTAAATAGATAGATTTTAAAAAAAGAAGAAGAAGAAAAAGAAAGAATGAAACAGAATTCAGCGGGGCATGGGAGCACAGGCCTTTAATCCCAGCACTCAGAAAAGCAGAGACAGACTGATCTCCATGAGTTTGAGGGCAGCCTGGTCTTCAGAGCAAGTTGCAGGACAACCAGGGCAACACAGAGAAACCCTGTCTCAGGAAAAAAGGGAGGGGGGTAAAAATCTTGTGCCAGTTATCTTTTTGTTGCTGTAATGAAGCACTAGGACCAAGGCAACTTATAAAAGAATGATTTTATTTGCCGCTTACGGTTTCAGGGGTTTAGAATCCATGATGGTCAGCCAGAGCAGCAGCAGGCAGAAGGAGGCAGATCACATCTCCAACCACAACCATGAAGCAGGGAACACAGTGGAAATAGGATTCTGGTGATGCTTCAAAACCCACCTCAGTGACACACCTCCTCCAGCAAAGCCACACCTTAATTGTGCTCCCAAAGTTCTACCAACTGAGGACCAAGTATTCAAACATGAGCCTAGGGGACCATTCTCAAACCAACTCAGACCTACTACTGGTTTTGATGATAGAAATAAATATTTTTTTTTTATTAGTGAAAGGAAAGGGATATGGATACTATTAACTAAGAAATCCAAATTGGCAATCTACCAACTAAGGACCAAGTATTCAAACATGAGCTTTTAGGGACCATTCTCAAACCACCACAGACCTGCTGGTTTTGATGTTAGAAATAAATATTTTGAATTAGTCTAATGAAAGGGATATGGATGCTAGTAACTAAGATATCTGAATTGGACAGGGGTCTGGTTGAAGTCACCTTTGGGGTTTATTATATTTCAAATTCCCATATTATTTCTAACTGGTTTGGTTTTTTTGTTTTGTTTTTTCTTTTCTTTTTTTTTTTTTTTTTTTAGGCAGTGGGTCATGATCATTCAGAGGGTGTTTAAAACTGAGGCTAGGTAATGTCATGTGTGGGAGGCAATGCAAGCAGTAAAAAGAGTGTTTCAGGAGCTCTGGAAAAATCACAATATTTGGTGGGGAAAGCAGTCTGATATACAAGTATCACCTTCTTACAGTTAAAAGGAATTACCTTGTGCTTCATGTTCTGGGCACCTCAGGATTTCCCTAGGGATCCTAACCTCTGTAGTATGTTTCTGAGGTCTGTTTAATGCTAAGGGTGTATATCACACTCAGCGATTATTCAAGATGGGAAAACACCCAAGCATGTTATATTAGCAGACAGTAGTGCTTAGAAAACATCTTTAGGGGATGTCTTAGTTAGGGTTTCATTGCAGTGAAGGGACACCACAGCCACGGCAACTCTTATAAAGACATTGGGGCTGACTTGTAGTTCAGAGGTTTAGTCCATTAGCATTATGGCAGCTTGTAGGCAGACATGGTGCTGGAGACTTTCAGGCAGAATGGATTCCACACTGGGGGAAGCTTGAGCATAGGAGACCTCAGAGCCCACCCCCCACAGTGACGCACTTCCTTCAACAAGACCACACCTGTTCAACAAGGCTACGCCTAATAGTGCTACTCCCATGGGTTAAGCCTTCTCATGTGAGTCTATGGCAGACATACATATTGAAATCCCTACAAGGGATATCGTTTGGGTTTGAAGTGACATCTAGGTGTGCCTGGTTGTTAACACAATTCTACAGACCGTGGGTTGAAAAACTTCTGAACTTGTTCTTATTCTATCACCATGTGTTTGTTATTTTCTTCCTCAGCAGACAACACCCCTTTTTGTTGTTAGTTATATCAGCATAGTTCTCCCATGATGTCCACCTATTGAAGTAAAGCTTTGTGTCTCTTTTTCAAGGTTTCCTTAGTTACCCCTGTTGTATGTCATTTCCTGGGGACCTGCTACTTGTTAGAAACTGTTGCTCCAGCACAGTTTTGCCAAACCCTAAGATTAATTGAAGTTCTCTTCCTGCAGGACATGTGACTTTGGACCCAGATACAGCCCACCCCTTCCTAGTCTTATCTAAGGACCTGAGAAGTGTGGGATTCAGAGACACACCAAAGAGTGTGCCTGACACCCCAGGGACATTCGACTTCAGTGCTTCCGTGTTGGGTGCAGAGAGCTTCAACTCTGGGAGGCATTATTGGGAGGTGTCGGTGGGACAGGCCACACAGTGGCAGTTGGGCATATGTGACTGTACGGAGAAAGAGAACAGCATGCTGGGGGCTTCTGGAGATAAAGTTATGCTCACGGGCTGTATGATGGGGGGTGAGTACACCTTCTGGGTGTTTCCTCCCTTAAGAAAGCTCTGCCTGAAAAAGCGAATGTACAAAGTTGGAGTCTTCCTCGACTTTGGTTATAAGCAGGTATCATTTTACGACGTGACAGAGGGATCCCTTATTTATAGTTTCACTGACCTTACCTTTCGAGGAGCAGTTAAACCTGTATTTTCTCTTTGTGTTCCAAATGGAAACACAAGTTCAGACTCTCTTACTCTCAGTCTCCCTCAAACTCATTCCTGAAATGCTGCTGTTAGCTCTCTACCTTCCTGGTTGTGACACCCAAGACCAAAGGAGACCAGGAAATCAAGACTGTAAAAAGCATTTATGTAATTAAGCCAATAAAGCCTTGAGATTTTTCGGGAATGTGGCCTTCAACTAGCTGTTTAGTGGAAGGAGTTCTACTTAAGTCGAACAATGACGGGTCATCTGATGACTCAGAGGACCAGGCTGAGTCCTCTGAACTCTGAACTCAGGAACAGCCTGAGTTCAATTCCTGGAACCCACAAGAACAGACTCCTGAAAGTTGTCCTCTAACATTCACATGTGGCAGGCGTTAATGTCCCTATTTAGATAGATAGATAGATAGATAGATAGATAGATAGATAGATAGATAGATAGATAAAGTGCAATAAATACAAATTATGGATGGTAACACTATATATACACATGCATATATATATCATATGACTGGAAAATTAGAGAATAAATGAATATAGTCATTTACTGAAAACTAGGATTTGGACTGCAGGCACTTTTTGTTTGTTTTTTTTTATTTTGGAGACAGGGTTTCTCTGTGTAGCTTTGGCTGTCCTGGAACTACCTCTGTAGATCAAGTTGGCCTCAAATTCTCAAAGATCCACCTGCCTCTGTTTCCCGAGTGCTGGGATTAAAGGTGTATACCACCACTGCTTGGCTGTAGACACATTTTATTTTTTTGAGGGAGAGAATGTTTTTTTATTCAATTTACATCTCAGTCATAGGTCCCTCCCTCCCGCATCCCCTGTCCTCTATTGCTCAGAATAAGGGAGCATCCTCTACCCAGACACCCCAATTCACATGAGGCCTGAGTGAGTTCATCTTTTTTCCCCTGTGGCCTTGTAGGGAAATCCCATCAGGGGGGAGTGATCAGAAAGCAGGCAACATAGTCTGCGTCAGAGACATCCTCCACTCCCCCAACTAGTGGGCCGACATGAAGCCTAAGATGCCCATTGGGCTTATCTTCTTGGGTCTGTGCATTGCAGTATGCCTATCCTGTACTATATGACTGAAATCCGCTTATAAGTGAGTATATACTATGTGTCTTTCTGGGTCAGTGTGACTCACTCAGGATGATCTTTTAATGCAAGGGACTTTTTGAAACTGAAATGCTTCTGTAAATCATTGAATACTATCAATAGAATGAAAAGACAGTCTGCAAATTGGGAAAAGACACTGACCAATCCCACATCTGACAAAGGGTTAATATCCAGAATATCTAAAGAACTCAAGAAATCAACCCCCACAAACCAAATTAATCCAATTTAAAAAATGGGATACAGAGCTAAACAGAATTCTCAACTGAGGAATGGCGAATGGTGGAGAAGCACTTAAAGAAACGCTCAAAGTCCTTTTTCCTCAGGGAAATGCAAATCAAAATGACTCAGAAATTTTATCTTACACCTGTCAGAATTACCAAGATCAAAAACTCAAATCAAACATGTTTGCGAGGATGTGGAGAAAAGGGAACACGCCACCATTGCTGGTGGGAGTGCAAACTTATACAACCATTTTACGAATCAACCTGGCTCTTTCTCAGAAAACTGGAAATAGCCATGCCTCAAGACCCAGCTATACCACTCCTGGGTATATACCTGAAAGATGTTCCACCATACGACATGGACACAAATTTGCTCAACCATGTTCATAGCAGCTTTATTCGTAACAGCCAGAAACTGGAAACAATCTAAATGTTCCTCAGCTGAAGAGTGGATCCAGAAACTAGTGCATCTACACAGTGGAATACTACTCAGCCATTAGAAACAAGGAAATCATGAAATTTGCCCGAAAATGGATGCAGACATATTTTTAGGAACACTTGGGTGATTAGTCTAATCAGGAACGAAAGCAAGATGCTAGATGTGCCTCCCAATGCATGCTGCTTGGATCCCGTTGTGTCTTCTGCTACATGCAAGTTTCTGGCTCTTGACAGTGGGCATCAGGGCTTGTAGCAGTCATTTCACAAAAAGAAGGGTCTTATGATTTCCCTGGATATTTTATCTGAGTAATTAAGTGTGTGAGGAAAAAAAATGTGAATATTTAACTGCCTTTAAAGTATTTTCTAGTTCTTTCTGGAAAGATTTGGTTTTGTTTTTTGTTTTTTTTTAAGTTATGTGTCTGTATGAGAGTATGCTTGCATACCTGGGAGAATGCTAGTGTGTCTGTTTGGCCATATGTGTACCTGAGTACCAATGCCTGTGGAGCGCAGAGGCATCCTAGCCCTTCAACCAGGAGTTATTCAAATGGTTGTTACTCACCATATGGGTGCTAGGAATCCATCTCTGGTCCTATGGAAGAGTAACACTAAAAGATCTCTCTAGTCCCTGAATTTCTTCCTTCCTTTCTTCCATCCTTCCTTTGTTTGTTTCTTCCTTTTTTTCTCTCTCTCTCCCACTTTCATTTTCTCTGTTTTTTTTTTTTTTAATTTCTCTTCCTTCTAATCTGTTTTTTTTTTTTTTTTTTTTTCTTTCTCACATCTATTTAGGTGTACTCACTGGTATGCATGGGCCATGGCACTCTCATGTGGAGGTCAGACGAAAATTTGTGGGAGTCAGTTCCCCCTCATCCCCCACCATGTCAGTCCTGAAGGAAATCAAAATTTTAGCCATTAACAAGGGAGTCAAAGCACTTTCATCCATTATACTATCTTGATGGTCTCCCAAATGAAAATTATATATTTTTTAATATTTAAAATTATTTTATGGGTATGGTGTTTTGTCTCCATGTGTGGCTGTACACCGTTTGTATCCTTGGTGCCCATGGAGACCAAAAGAGGGCCTCAGATCCCCTGGAATTGTGGTTACAATCTGTGGTTGAGAGCCACCATGTGGGCGCCAGACCTTAGTCCTCAGAAGGAGCAGCTGAGACCCTCCAGCACCACCAAGTTTTTTTGACAGGGTTTCTCTGTGTATCCCTGGCCATCCTGGAACTCATTCTGTAGACCAAGCTAGCCTTGAACTCAGAAATCTACCTTTATCTCCCTGCGTGGTACTAGGATTAAAAGTATCACCACCACCCGGCTGAAATTAAATTTCTTTTTTATATCTATATATTTTATTTATTTCTTATCTATAAAGTATTCTGTCTGCATGCCAGAAGGGGACACCAGATCCCAGCATAGATGGTTGTGAGCCACCATGTAAATGCTGGGAATTGAACTCAGGACCTTTGGAAAAGCAGCCAGTGCTCTCAACCTCTGAGCTGTATCTCCAGGCCCCGAAATTAAATTTCTTAAACCTGGGAGCTAGGGAGAAAGCAGAGTGAGCCAAGTACTGTGCAAATATGAGAATCATCACCCATGTGGATGTGTAACAGCAAACATCTGTACCTCTAGCACTAGGATCAAGGACCTAGGCAATTCATGTAAGCTGGTCAGCCTGCCAGTCTAGCTGAGAGAGCAAGAGGTCCTATTGCAAATGAGTTTCAGAGCAATAGCAGAAAACTGAAGCCAACTTCTGCCCTACACACATATACCATGCACACATCTGTTAGTGAACCTACAATGCTTAGGGACTTGATAAGGTAGGGTCAGATGGCAGGGGAGGAGGACTCCTCCTTTCAGTGAACTAGGGAAAGGAATGGAGGGGAGGAGAGAGAGGAAGGGTAGGACCTGGAGGAGATGAGGGAGGAGGCTGAAACTGGGATATAAAATGCGTAAATTGTAAAATAATAATAATAAACTTTTAAAAAAAGGGAAGGAAGGAAAGGAAAGGAAGGAAGAAAGAAAAGAGAGAGAAAACAAAGAAAGAAAAGAAATACCATCATTTCTGACAGTTTGTATCTGTTCTTATATTTGTTTGGTAGCCCACTGGAAAGTGCTTTAGCCACTAAGAAAAGTAGATGTATTTGCATAAGAACTTCCGTGTGAAAAAAAATTTCTCATACTTTACCTCCTTTACTACTTTCATTTCATTACTATTTGAGAAAAAATCTTGTGTAGCCCTGGGCTAACTTCATATAGTTAAATAGCCTCTAGCTCCAGCTGCAAACACCTGTCAGATTTAATAAGTACTTGTACAGAATTTGTTATATAGGCTTTGGTTGTTACTCTGAACTTTTCTTCCTTTTTTGGGGGGAGGGCATTTGTCATATCCAAGAAACTAAAGGCCTTCCATTCTAGCAAGTTCACATCTTGTAGGGCACCCCTTAAAACCTCCAAGCACCCAAGCACAGGCTGTAATTCCTATAAATATCTTTCCCTGAGTTTCTCATTTTTGATACAATAAAACTCTCAGACGCTATTTTTAAGCAAGAAAGTACAAATTCACCTTCATCTAGACCAGCATTTCTCAACCTGTGGGGTCACCTAAGACCCTACGACCATCAGCATATCAGATACTTACAATTCATAACAGTAGCAAAACCACAGTATGAAGTAGCAATAAAATAATTGTACTGTTGGGGAGGATAAAAGAAACTTATATATGACTATTTTAATTTTTCTCTCAGAGGATTACTGCCTCCTTCTGCTAACCTAGGCCTAGTCTAGCTTCTAGCCTCTAAACAATCTAACCTAGGCCTAGAACTTTTTCAGTCTCTGAAACTTAAAATTTAATAAACTCATCCTTTTTAGTTCTTACTGAACTCTGGGCTAGGTGGTTCATCTCAGCTGTTCTGGCTCAAACTCCTCCCAGCTAACTTATTCAATCTGCCTTTTCTCTTGGCCACTGAATGGCTCTGGTTGGCCTCAAACTAAGTCAAGCAATCTGCTCTAATCTCCTGGCTCTTTCTCATTCTCTGGCTCATTTGGTTTTCACCTGAGTTCTCTCTCTGTAACCTGTCTCTCTATGACTATCCATGTAAAAATTGTCTCCTCCCTCCTCACTCTCTTCATTGCCACTAAAGTAGCTTCCCTTTCTTCTCTCTTCTCCCGAGAGTTGGATGTATCCTAGTCTGTCATACCTTTCTCTGATTTGTCACTTTTTCTGCTACTCAATTAGACATCACATTCAAACATGGGTTCTTCCTTCTACAAACTGACTTTACATTCATTTTTTGGGATTAAAGTCATGTACCACCGTGCCTGGACCTAAGCTTTTCTTTACCTGAAACTTGCTCTATACCAGGCTGGCCTTGAACTCAGAGCTGTGTGCCTCTGTCTCCTGGATTAAAGGTGTGTTTGTATTCCAGCAGGATCACACAGACCTAGATCTTAAGATGTGATCTCTTGCCAGCTGGATCACAAAGACCTAGAAGGCCTTTGCATGTCTTGCCAAAACAGCCATGTTCTGAATTAAAATTCCTCTACAGGGGATGACTGATATAGCCCAAGAATAGCAGCACAAACCACTCAGACAACAAGATAAGGATGGCTTATTGAACGCCTTTCCAAGCTGATTGCAATCAGGGCCACAGAAGGACTTGGGAGCCTATGATATCGACCCATTTTCCAGAGTCAGTTTACAAAGGCAAAAATGGCAGTTAGCTCATACAGAGGGGTGCATGGTGGTACAGGGTGGTCAGTGCTGGCTCAAGTTATTTTTGCTAACTAGACAAGTAGTTCTAGCTGACTTTTAATTTGATTGGTTCCAAGTAAAGTTTATCTTTAGGGCCAGCTGCGCTTACGGTTGGTGAATTTCTTGGAACAACAGGCCACAGAGTATGCTGAACATAAACACGGTTTTTGATCAACCTCACCTGTACAGAGATTCTTTTACATCAATAACAAGTTGAGATGATGTGGTGGGTGGGCCTGAAACAAAGGACCAGGCCTCAACAATCACCACAACATGAGGAACTGTGTTAGGGGACCACAGAATTAAGAAGGTCGAGAAATACTCAATATATACAGATTATTTTTCCTTTTCTGTTATAATAAGCTGGTTTTTATTTATTTGTTTTGTTTTAATTACCTCTAAACTTTAGCCTTTTCTGGACTCCTAGCCTAGATACTGGGGGTTGGCAGACTATTTCATCAAAAGTCAGGTAATTACTATTTTAAGGTTTTTCAACCCCATCATCTCTTTTAGCTGCAGCTATACTGATGTGGTACAAAGAAAGACCTGGGCCCTTCTGAATGGAATATATGTGCATGTTCTCCAATAAAACTTTATTTACAAAAGAGAGGCTAGAGTTTTTTGGCCCCTGCTATAGGTTATTTCCTCTTTATTTATTTCCCTCAATATTCAAACTAACCTTCCATTAGGCAAAACCTACCAAAACTGACTTAGAAAAGGTGAATAGATTTCCCTTTTAAAAGACTTTCAAACCTACATCTCCCTCTAGCCACTGTCCTATATACAGAGAGAGAGACAGAGAGACAGAGACAGAGACAGACAGAAAGAGATAGAGAGAGGAGGAGGGGTAACCTGTTGGTTTATGCCATAACTCTCCTAAATTCAGTCCAATCTGTTATCTGTCTATATTTTTGTGCCTACCAGTCTCAGTGATAGCTTTCAAATTGCTAAATCCTGGGATTTCAATTTTCACGTTATTTGAACTTGGCAGTAGTCAAGTAGTCAATACTATTAATCCCTTGCTCTTTGGGAGATTCTCATTTTCCTCCCTCTCTCATGGCTGCCGCTTCTTCTCCTTCAGGCTGTCAGGCAACCAATAATTACTTGGTGCTCTATCCTATGACCTCACTTACCATGCAATTACTGTGGTACTAGGGATTGAACTCAGGGCTTCAAACATGTTAGGGAAGCTCCACCATGGAGTTATATTCTCAACCGTTTTAAAATTATTTTGAAACAAGTTTTGCCTGGTATCCCAGGCACTCCTTGAACCTTACAGTTTCTTGGCTCAACCTCTCAAGTGCCGAGATTATAGCCGTGTGGCACCACACCTACCCTTTCAATGCCTTTTTTGTGTGTTTTCATTTCTTGTTCTTCAATACGAGGGACTGAATTTAGGGACTTGAGCATGCTAGCTGCTCTACCACTGAGGTACAATCCCAGCTTCAGTGGCTTCCTGACAGTCCTACAATAAAAGCAAAGCCCATTCCTCAAGTTCTGTTTCATCTGACCCTTGTCTCTCTGATCTGCCTACAGTCAAATTTCTCCCAACCTTTAACTTTTAAGAACTTTACTCTCAAATTTAGAAACCAAAGGCAAATACAACAAACTCTTTTGGTCAGAAATATTTAAATTCTGTAGGCAAATGTACTTGTTATTTGATATTTGACAAGTGTCTAGACACATTGTTTGTCAGTTAATAGAATTGTTAGTAGAACAGAAGATCTCAAAGGCTCCACATCAGTTGCTCTGTGTCGTATTTGCTCATTTTGTATCTGACCAAAGAAAAACTAATCCCCTAACTAACTGTGTTGAATAAAAGCTTTGATGCCTTGCATCCATCCAGGATTTTGAAGTTCATGTTTTCTGTTACTGTTTGTTTGCAATGCTGGAGGTCAGAGTCTAGGGCTTTGGACTTGATACACAAGATATCAATCACTGAGCCTCATCTCCAGCCTCTGGCTTGTGTTATTAAACACTTGAGAATAACAGCATGGCCAAGTCCACTTCCTCTCTGAAGTGGAGTCCAGAGACAACTCCTAGCTACAAAAAAATGTGCCCATGGATTTCCCTGCACCTGAGGTGTTGCCCTGCTCCTCATTGCCAATTCTTGTCTTCATTTTTCCTTCAAAGACTCCTTCCTCCATAAAAAAGAGCATAGGGATATTAGACATATAATATAGGATAAACATACTAAAATCTGTACACCTAAGGAAGCTAATCAGGAAGGAGGACTCTGGCTAAGATGCTCAATCCCCATTCAGAAAGGCAAAGAGGATGGACATCGGAGGAGACAGGGAATAGGACAGGAACCTACCACAGAGGGCCTCTGAAAAGCTCTACTCTGCAGGGTATCAAGGCAGATGTTGAGACTCATTGCCAAACTTTGGGCAGAGAAAAAAGTGGGAGATAGTAAGACCTGGAAAGGACAGGAGCTCCACAAGGACAGCAACAGATCCTAAAAGTCTGAGCACAGGGGTCTTTTCTGAAACTGATACTCCAGCCAAGGACCACTCATGGAGATGGCCTGGAACCTCTGCACAGGGGTAGCCTATGGCAGTTCAGTATCCAAGTGGGTTCCATAGTAATGGGGACAGGAACTGTCTTTGACATGAACTGATTGGCCTCCTCTTTGATCACCTCCCCCTGAGGAAGGAGCAGCCTTACCAGGCCACAGAAGAAGACAATGCAGCCACTCCTGATGAGAACTGATAGACTAGGCTCAGAGGGAAAGGGAGGAGGACCTCCCTTTTCAGTGGACTGGGAGAGGGATATGGGTGAGGAAGAGGGAGGGTGGGATTGGGAGGGGAGGAGGGAGGGAGGTACAAGGGGGATACAAAGTGAATAAACTGTAATTGATAAAAATAAAAATAATTTTTAAAAAAGAGCATAGGGCCAGACATGCTGATGTATGCTTGTAATCCTAGCACATGGTAGAGGCAATATGATCAGGAGTTCAAGGCCATACTATAGCTGCATAGAGAGCTCCAGGCCTGCCTAAACAGAACACAGAAAAAGAGCTAATCCTGCAACAGCAAAAGAAACTTATATTTTCCTGAAGTAATTGTTGTCTTGGAGGCTTATTATCTCTGTGTGCTAACCTAGGCCTAGTCATGGAAGCTTCTAGCCTCTGGACAGTCTAACCTAGACCTAGAATATTTTCAGCCTCTGGGACTTACTGCTCAATAAGCTCACTCTTTCTTGTTCTAACTGAGCTCTGGGCTCATTCCGCCTTCACTTGTGTCTAGCTTGTTCTCTCATTTACCATCTTTCTGTAAAACTCTCTGAGGAAAATTTCTTCCTCTTTTTCTCTCTCTGTCTCTGCATTTCCCTTTAAGTAGTTTCCCTCTCCTCTCCACTCTCATGAGAGTTGGGCACACTTTATTCTGTCAAGTCTTTCTCTGATGAATCACTCTTTCTGCCACTCAGTTGGATATCACTTTCAAACATGCTGCTTCTTTCTACCAACTAACTTCACCTTCCTTGTTTGGGATTAAAGGCATATACCACCATGCCTGGATTTAAGACTTTTCTTTCCCTGAAACTTTCTCTACACCAGGCTAGCCCTGAATTCAGATCTGTGTGCCACTGTCTCCTGAATTAAAGGCATGTTTGTATTCTAGCCAGATCGTACAGACCTAGAAGGTCTTTAGATGTGATCTCTTGTCAAAGGAGTCAAGTTCTAAGTTAAAATTCTTCTATATGGAACACCATCACACCAATCACAACTGATTACACATAACACAGTAGGATTATTATTTGCATGTTGGTGATATCCTTGCTCTCTATACTAAATTCTATGAAAACCTATGGTTTTGTTTAGCTTTTCACATTTTGATGTTAAACAGACTCTGAGTCTCAAATAACAATACATACTGAAATAAAGTAAGAAGAAAAACAATAAAGGAATAATACAGATTATTGAACAGCTGGGTGAGTGACAGTGGGGTGTTAAAATCTATCTCAAAAGGAGGGTGTACTTATGTAAAAACAAGAGTAAGGCCGGTTGGTGGTGGCACATACCTTTAATCCCAGCACTCAGGGAGGCAGAGACAGGTGGCTTGGTCTATAGAGTGAGCTCCAGGACAAGTAAGGCTACACAGAGAAACCCTGTCACAAAAAAAAAAAAAAACAACATTAAGGATTATTCACATCTTGATGGTTATGTAGTTCATTCATAGAGAACCTTGTAACATGTAGATTTGATTCATAACACCACAATAGTAGAAGAATAAATAGAAAAGAATATTCAAATAATATCCAGGTGACACCATATATGACACTTAGCTCCCACGACTACCATAGCAAAGTTCCACCATGTGCAGTTTCATGACACTGGAATTATCCACTACTGGAAAAATATCTCGATATTGAAATACTGGGCACGTGATTAAGTGTATATTGGTTTAACATTTATTGAGTAGGAAATCTAGCTTTATGCTATATCTTAAAAAAGGGGCTCTATCAATATTATAGAGAAGTCAAGCTTTGAGCTTCTTGGTTGCTGAGCTGACATGTCTGGGTTAAGAATTAAGGGGAAGGGCAGTAGTTAAAAGCATGTACCACTCTCGCAGAGGACCTAGGTTCAGTTTGCAGTACTACATGGTGGCTCACAACCATCTGTAACTCCAGCTCCAGGAGATCCAATACCCTTTTCTCACCTCTGCAAGCACCAGGTACACATGTGGTGCACATATATGCACTCAGGAAATATATACATACATATAAAATAAAAGGTAAATCTTTAAAAAAGGAAAAAAAATAAATTAAGAGGAGAAAGAGGCGTGCGTTCATCTAGACCTCTCATGCTATCCTCAGATAACAGGCTGGGCAATCTGGCAGACTTAGGTAGGCCTCAGCAGAGCAAAGGCCTCACTGCATTTATTACTATTATTATTTTTAATCTTGTGTGAATTAAGAAAGGGGATTATCAGGTAAAGGAAGCATTGATAGAAAATAGGGAAAAAATTGAAACTTGAATTACGTGATAAAAAGGTGATGAACCTATCAAAGAGACATTGAAGTTAAAAAGTACATAGATGAGAAATGAGAACTTTGGGGGAAAGGTGCCATTGTAGTTGTGTTTTGACAAATTGGACAGTACATAAGAGAATGGGATTTCTGCCCTGGAGAAAATCAAATATGAGATTGAAAATTTACTGTCACATGGGAAGATGCAATTCTCTGTGGCAACAGATCGGTGTGGTCGGATGCTGAAAGGAAAAAGTGTGGAATTTAAATATTATGTCTCTTTAAAATAATAACTCAATGTTATTGCATATTTCCTATCTGCCACATAAGATCTCAAATGCCTTCTCTGTTACCTCAGGCAATACTTTTGACTGCAGGAGGACGATGTTTTGCTCCATTTTATGGAGACAGAAATAGAGCCAGAGGGTCTCAAAATCAACAGCAACAGTTCAAACATTTGAGACCAGCCTATTTATTCTTTGCAGAAGCACAGATGCTATCTCCTTAAAGGTATTTACAGTCAGGTGACCAAGGGTGACTGCTGGAGACAGTCAGGAAAGCCCGAGGGCTGCAAAGATCTGAAAGTGAAATTCCCAATTCGGAAGAGAAGCAACTGATGGGAATTTAATTTAAAACTGTTTCCCACCAATATATTTACATATTTGTGTAATAACATTTTTAATTAAAAAATAGATTAAAACCTTAGGTGAATAAGTGTTTCCCCCTAAATAAGTGTTTTAATGAGTGTCGTATTCATCCCAAAGAACATGGTAATCAGCTAAAGATTCTTGTTTCAGATTGAAAAAATTCTATGTGCCCATGCCAGATAGCAGCCATACTCCTGGACTGTCTGGTTGCAAAGGGGCCTGGGCTGAGGGAAGGAAGGGTCACTCTCACAATCTCCTTTACACACACACACACACACATACACACACACACACACACACACACACACACACACACACACACACACGCTGTTTTCTTTTTTCCCAGTGGTGAGAACTGAACCCAGGGGTGCTAGGCAAGTGCTTTGCCACAGACTAAGGACTAATAGCCCCATCCCAGGCCTTTGGAATTTCTGAGGCTGAAAGCCACATCACTCACATTGAGAGTGAGAAATTTTATCCCAGAAACTATCTGTGTGTTGAAATCACTGCCTCCCTGTTCTCTTGGAGTTGATTGCTTACTGTGAAGATCAGGGATTCCAATTAGTTTGTTTAATAGCACTTTGGGGAGGAGAAGGGAGTGTGACATAGTTCACCTCTTTAAGAGCAAAGCCACTGCCCAGATGTCTTGGCTGTCCAGGACTCGATTTGTAGACCAGAGGCCTCAGACTTACAGAAATCCTCCTGCCTCCCTGAATGCTGCGATTATAGGTGTGTGCTGCCGTGACTGGCAGGAATCCCAATCTTGTAGAAGACACAGGGGCTCCCTTTGATTTGACACAGTGAGCAGTCATACTGATGACTTTGCTGTCATTCTATGCCCAATCTGTACCCTAACTAACCCTGTGTGCTGTCTTCCCAGTTTTGCACACAAGCTCCATTCTTTCTGTTACTATTTTCTCTTCTCCTTTCTTCCTCAGTCAGCCTCCACAAAAAAAAAAAAAAAAAAAAAAAAAAAAAGCCCTCTGAGTGGGTTGAGGTAAATGATAGATCACTTTCCTAGATTCACTTAGCAAGGACCTGAGTTCAAGTCCCTCACTCAAAAAAATAAAAGCCCTCTCCTAAAGATTCTATCTAGTCCTTGGTATTTTGCTCTTCCACCACATACACCATAATTCTTTGTACCATAGATTATGTAAATTAATACTATTTATTTAATTGTTATTTGTCTGCCTTCCTTAGGTTGCAGACTGTATGTGGCAAGGGCTTAGAATGAATCGAAAACAAGACAACCAGCAAATGCTAAGTGACCACCATACGCCAGTAATTTATTTTTCATGAGAGAACAAAACAGAGACATCTCATATCACAAGCAGATGAGCTTGTTCAGTTGGTGCTTTGAAGTACGGTTTGTCTCGGGAACCATTTGGCTTGTCTGGAAGACAGATGCACAATGAAATGGACTCCTCTGGAGTGGTTATAGTATTTCACCATGATCTAGTGACCGCTGCGCTTTGCTGATTATGTCTCCCACATATATGAAAAGGTAATGCAGGGAACCAAAATGATGGTGAAGGAGAATCTCTCCAGGGTCATGGAAGGGTGCCCTTAAAGAAAGAGCACATAGAACTGACGATTTGATGCTCAGCTGTATCATGAAAGGCTCCATAGGAGAGTTCAGGTACAAAATTTGTTTGGTACATTAAAGAAAAATGAAAGAAGACATGTAATAACAGGAAATAATTATAAACAAGTAGCTAGGATGATGATTAGTGACAGCATACTTGCACAGCTAAGAATCATTTCCTGGTCGAATGCTATGATTACGGTACAGTGCAAAGACAAGGGAAAGCTTTTTACAGGGAATGAGTCATGGAAGTTGGGAGCCATGAAAGCAAATCCGTGTTTCTTATGATACGAAATGGATAATATCTAACTAAAAAAAATTTTTTTTTAAATGGAAAAGTTAAGGAATAGAATGTAAATCGTATGGAAATGCAGAGTTGAATGGAATTATGTTTTATGTGACGAGGTACTCAGACCTGTAATTTTGATGTTGTGTTTCATTTGGTGTCTTGTTTTCTTTTGAGACAGGGTCCTAAGCCTTAAGCTCGATATGCAGCTAAGGATAACTTTGAGCTTCTGATCATCCTGCCTTCAGCTCTACAGTGTTGGGCTTACAGGAGTGTCTTGGTTTTTTTTTTTGTTTGTTTGTTTTGTTTTGTTTTTAATCTTTTATTTTAAACAGAATTTCATCTATCCCAGGCTGGTCACACATTTAAACTCACCACAGTTGCAGAAGCTGGACTTAAACTCCAGATCCTCCTGTCCCCAGCTTTCAAACACTTCCAAGGACTACATCCCCATGTCCCCAGCTAACTATAAATCTTACAGCGCATTTGCTCTGTTGAACTAACATGTGTGTTTCTTTGGTGAAAGGAAATTAGATTCAAAACAACGTAGGATGAATAGATGGTGAGCTACACTGTTTTTAGACTTCCAAGAAAATTTAAATGTGAGAAGTTACCAGGGACACGAGAGTATTTCTACAACAATTTTAAATTGTTGTAGAAAGGTTTTGTTGGTGGTGGTGGTAGTGCTGCTGGTGGTGGTGGTGGCGGCGGCGGCGATGACGGTGGTGGTGGTTTTTTGAAGGCAGAGTTTCTCTGTGTAGCCCTAGTTGTCCCGTAACTTGCTCTGTAGACCAGGCTGGCCTTGAAATCAGAGATCTGCCTGCCTCTCCCTCCTGGGTGCTGGAATTAAAGGTGTGCACCCAGCATAAAAGGTTTTTAGTAAGTGTGCTTAAGATGTTATGACGACCTTTGACTTTCATAAGAAAAACCTAAGTACTTCCGGAGAAAAGAGGGAAAAAGGTAGGACACCACACCATCTAAGGGAGGAAAACGAGTAAAGGAAATAAAAGAGGTGGCTGCAGGCATAGCTCATGTGGTAGAGTATTTACATGGGAGGCCCAGGGCCAGGGCAGCATTTCAGAGAAGCTTAACTTCTTGCCAACACTAAAACTACATCAGTGAACTATTTCAACTGCGGTACGTTTGCACAGGTTGCCATGGGCAAGACGATTAATCTTATAACAATGTACTTAAACATACACGCATCAAGACACAGCATCTTCCCAGGTAGCGTGGGTGGAAGCTGGTGATGTGTTACTGGGTGGTTTGTCCTCCAACGAAATATTGTCCTAAACTTGTATGGAACTGAGAATATGTTTGTTCTAGGCTAATGGTTTGCCGGCTCAGCAGCTATAAACAAGTTGTAAGCAATGCTTTAAATATGGACAACCATTTTGACTATGTAAAGTAGATAATAAACTAATAAGTAATGCAATTTGCAGAGCTGGATGGTCTTTGGGAGTATAGGACCTGCCAGGTACACAGTGTAACCGCTGATTGAGGATAATAATCTATAGTGCAGACTCAAGTTTTTGCCCACAGGTTAAAGATGTGCTCTGCAGACTGATAATTCTGTATCTCGTGCTGTCCTTGAACTTCAAGGACATCATTGCTTCTTAAAGAATGTAAAAAAGCCAGGGATGGTGTCACAGACCTTACCTCCCAGCACTCAGAGGCTGAGTGGAAGAATCTCAGTGAGTTCGAGGCCTGCCTGGTCTACATATGGAGCTCCAAGATAGCCATCACTACATAGAGACCCTGTCTCAAAGTAAAAGGGAAGACTTTGTTGGGGATGCCTGTGCATACATGGGACTCACTGCAAGTGTCCACGCATGTAAAGCATGAGGGAATCATAAAGGATTTTAGAAAGCCCTTGCTACAGTATCTATCTCACATAAGCAGCCATGTGCACTCCCTACTCAATACGTCTTGCCTCCAGTTCCGTGTGGAGAGAAATCATTCCTTCTTGGTATCGTCAGCTTTCACTGGTCACATTCAAGGTCTCAGGAAATCAGGATATGGAGTGGGTACGTTTTGGAGTAACTTTCACTCTATCTGATGCTAGAACTTGATGCTATGAAATGAAACAACAACAAAAAACCCTATTAACAGCATTTTAAAAATCTAGGTGCAGGGGATTGAATCCAGAGCCCCAGGCATGTTAACCATATACTCTACCAGTGAGCAGGGGGAAAGTTGGTCTGTGGGGAATGAAGCATAGTTAGATGTGGGGTGCTGTTTTACAGTAGGGTAACTATATACAGCAGTTATACACTGCTCATTTCAAAAAGCTAGAAGAAAGGATTTTGATACTGTCATAGGCCTGTCATTCCAGGACTAGTTACGCAGACGCAGGAAGATCAGGAGTTCAAAATCAGCTACAGAATTTAAGACCAACCTAGGCTATATGAGATCTTGTCTCAAGGAGCTCAAAACACATTAACATAACAAAATGGTTGGGGAATATATGTGTTTAACTTGATTTAAACATTACACAGTGTATTCATGTGCAGAAATCACATAAATAGCATGTTATCCAATCCAGCTTTGTGATTCCTGATTTTGTGTACCAACTGAAAATAATTTTAGAAATGAAACAAAAGGTAGCTAGTCATATCACCCTGCTCACAGGAATTTTAAGATAGAAAATACAGCATGACAGTTCTCAATGCGCAGAACCAGGAAAAGGAAATTCGCCAAGCTGGGGTGTGACAGGAAGGTGAACTGAGTTGCTTGGGGCTATTTGAGGGAGAAGAAGGCGTGTGATCAGAATATATTATATAGAAAATTGATCAAAAAGTATAATTAGAGTTTATGTAGAGCGATGCAGGTGATTTGTGGAGGGACATCTATTAAAAAAACAACACTATCGCAAAAAGACAATGCCATAAACTCAGGGGGAAGAAAAAGCCAGTCTGAGTACGGAATTTACCAGTTTGGGACTCCTGGGAGCTAAGACTGCACATTGGTATGCAGAGAGTAAAGGTGCAAGTAGGGTTTGAAAACCTTTCATTGTGCTACAATTCACCTAGGGCTCTTGCTAACAGGCCTGCTGGGTTGGTTCTTGGAATGAAATGGGACCTGAAATTCTGCATTTCTGAAGTGGCTGAGGCTGCCCAGAAAGTCACAGATCTGCACCTCCCAGATATGGAAGCCTGGGAGGGGAGGGGTGGTCAGGGAAAGGGTGTGACTATGTCAGTAAAGGCTTGGCAACCAAGTGTGCTGGAAGGCCTCTCCAGGAGGAAAAATAAAAGTGAAATGTTGCTGGTTGAAAATAAAGGATCTGTTGCATGATCTTCACATTATTTTCCGAGAGAAAATGAAACACCATCTGAAGACATAAAATTAAAAGTATATATATTTTTAAATTTAACCGGCTGGGATTTCATTTCTTACCCCTGTGTAGTGTTGAGAATCTTTTAAGAGTAATGTACTGGCAGAATATAAGCAAAGGTTAATCTGGAAAACTAGCCTTCCATCAGGGAAGCTGTGCTATGACAGCCTAAGGGCATTGAGACCTATTAAAGATCTGAACACCTAGAGTGTGCCTCCTAAAGGGAAAGAATTAATAAGCATTTTGTTTGGGTAGAATGGGTGATTCTGAGGAGGCAGAATGGCTGGTGGGCACATCTGTGACAGAAAAGAAAACAGTGGTGTAGCGAACCTGATTTTTGTCACGTGACTGTAAAATAAAACTGGTGGATTTTAGCTGGGCGCAGTGGCACATACCTGTAAACCCGGTACTCAGAGAGGCACAGGAGGCAGATCTTTGTGAGTTCAAAGCCATCCTGGTCTACAAGGCGAGTGCAGGACAGCCTATGCTACACGGAGAAAGCCTGTCTTGAAAAAAAATAAAAATAAAAAATAAATAAAAACAACAACAACAACATAAAAAAAAACAACTAGTGGATTTTAGTATAGTCAGCCTTTAGCAATAGGTGGTTTCTTTCTTTCTTTTTTTTCTTTGTGATATTTATTTATTTATATGTGTGTTGGTGTTTTCCCTGCGTGTCTGTCTATGTGAGGGTGCCAAGATCCCCTGGAACCGGCATTATAGACAGTTGTGAGCTGTCATGTGAGTGCAGGGAATACGAACCTGGGTCCTCTTGAAGAGCAGCCAATGCTCTTAACCACTGAGCCATCTCTCCAGCCCTGAAAAATGTTTTCTTTCTTTTTGTTCTGTTTTGTTTTTTTGTTTCTTTGTTGGTTTGAGACAAGGTTTTTCTGTGTAGCCCTGGCTGTCCTGGACTCACTTTGTAGACTAGGCTGGCCTTGAACTCACAGAGATCTGCCTTCCTTTGCCTCCCAGAGTGCTGGGATTACAGGCATGTGCCACTATGCCCTGTGGAAAGGTGGTTTCTTAAGTTTTCTCAAAAAGTGGTTTGGGTGACTTCTTAAGGTATCCTCTGACACACACACACACACACACACACACACACACACACACACACACACGGCTTTAGGTCACTTTTTAGTGACCTAAATTTCATGTTTTCCTGCCTCACCCTCCTGAATAGGTAGGATCCCAAACCTGTGCCATCATGCCCGTTGCCTCAGCTTTTGTAAGACAGGGTCTCCTGTAGCCTTGGCTAGCCTTGAACATGCTGTGTAGCCAAGGACGACCTTGTGTCCATCTTACTAATTCTGTCTCCCCAGTGCTGGGACCACAGGCATGAGCCCACACACCCAGTCATGAGGTGCCGGGGATGGACCTCAGTGGGATGGACCTCAGTGCATTCAAGTCACGAACTCTACCAACTGGGTGAGCCACGTCTCCCACAGACTCTAGTTTTATTTTGCCAAATCAAATAACTACACATCCCTTGGGGAGCTGCTT
Source organism: Psammomys obesus (assembly GCF_907164565.1). Taxonomy (NCBI): domain Eukaryota; kingdom Metazoa; phylum Chordata; class Mammalia; order Rodentia; family Muridae; genus Psammomys; species Psammomys obesus. The sequence continues at coordinate 4,021,030 of NW_026596147.1, forward strand.
TCTTGACATTATCAGATGTAGTGTTACAAAGGAGCCTCAGTCCAGGTGTTAAATGAAAGAGCAGTTCTAACCCCTCCTCTGGCCTATCCCATCCCCAGGGAGAAAACAACTGACTGGAGAAAACCACCTGCACTCTCATCTGCCGGAGACAGCACTGCTTAGTTCTAGTTTCCAGAGGGCATGACTTTCAGTGATTCGCCAATCTGCTATGAGGTGAGACTCCGGTCTTTGTTGAATGATCTAAGAAAACAACTGAATATTTTCTTCTGCACATAAGGAAGGTGCTGCTCTGCTCTTTCTTCTTTCACATACTGTCAGAACAATTTGTTTTTATATTTGTTGTTTTTTTTTTTTTTGTTATCATACTCATGCTATGCACCAAAAGTTTATGCTGCTGAGTTTCTGTAAGCTCTCACTACAGAAACACCAATATAAACTAATATAAACTATCCCGCTGTATCCCATCACCCAAATACAGCTATAATTAATTTGGTATAGACATAATTTCTTGTAATTGCTTTTCCTCTGTTAAGGTTTTAATTTGTGTAACTGAAATTGTCTTATGTACATTACGAAAAGCACTTAATTTGCTTGGATGGTTAAATTACACATCCTTGTGGAAACTTGATTTTAAAATCCATCATTTGAGAAGGCAAGCACAAGCTTGTAGTCCCAGAATTGAGGTGACTGAAGCAGGAAAACTGCTGCATATTCAAGGCTAGTATGGGTCACAGAGTGAGTTCAAGGTCATCCTGGCCTCCTACCAAGACCTTGTCTCAAAATCAGAGCAAAACTTTGTCATTTAAAGATACCCACTCTCTCACATGTACTCTTTCATCTAACCAAAAGCCATTTCCAAAGCTGAATTAAAAGAGAAAGAGAATGAGCAGGGAGAATGGTGGCACACACCTTTAATCCCAGAACTCAAGAGGCAGAAGCAGGCAGATCTTTGTGAGTTTGAGGCTAGCCTGATCTGCAGAGTGAGTTCCAGGACAGCCAAACCTGGAAAAACCCTGACATGAAAAGCCACAAGACAAATAAACAAACAAAAAATAAGAAGAGGGAGAAGAAGAAGAAAAAGAAGCTCCTATGTTCGGTGAAGGAGAAGGTTTATTGCAGATATGAGGCAGAGCATAGGCAGAGGGTCTCCTGGGAGAGTGAACATAACCCTGAGCCAGTCCATGTGATGAGATGGGAGAGGAGAGAGCCAGGAGACCAGGCCAGGAAGATAGACAAAAAATAAAGGGTGGGGTAACCAAAATGGCTGGATTGTACAGGGAAGGAAGGGCAGCCCAGCCCCTGGGATGGAGTTTAGGGTAGAGTTAGGGTATATCAGCCATCCCCTGTAACAGATAGGGACTGAGGGATTCTGGGAGAACCTGGCTGCCAGGTCTGCTTTTATATGTTAAATAGGGACCTCAGCCATTTGAGACCATGCTAACTGTGAAATCATAGCAATCTGCCTACCTTTGTCTCCCAAATGCTGGGATTAAAGGCGTGCACACCATGCCTGGCTGAAAACTGAGTATTTATAAGGACACTAGTATATAAAACAAACTAATGTGTCTTTAAATATATAAGTTGTAACAATAAAACAATAAGAAAAAAGCATTAGCAGATGAATAAATTCATACATAGTTTAAAAGAATTCTATGATCAGGGACTGTCTCTGACATGAACTGATTGGCCTGCTCTTTAATTACCTCCCCCTGAGGGGGAAGCAACATTACCAGGTCACAGAAGAAGACAATGCAGCCACTCCTGATGAGACCTAATTGACTAGGATCAGAAGGAAGGAAAAGAAGACCTCCCCTATCAGTGGTCTTGGGGAGGGGCATGCATGCAGAGGGGTGGAGGAAGGGAGAGATTGGGACAGGAGGAGGGAGGGAACCACAGGGGGGATACAAAGTGAATAAAGTGTAATTAATAAAGAAAAAAAAAGAATTCTATGAATTTTGTGAAAAACGTGGCAAAATATGTCATAATTATAATTAAAGTATGTCATAATTATAGTTCGTTCATCAAGAAATACAGGCAAAGGGAGATGGTTCAATGGGTAAAAGCAGTTGCTACAAAACATAGATTACAGTTTTCCATAGAGTTGGATATGAATTCTCTTGAATCTTTTTCCCTTCTTCTTACCCACAGTGTAATCAAACCTTGCTTAATACATTGAATTTTTTTTTTTTTTTGAGAAAAAGTTTCATGTGTTCTATGCTGACCTCAAATTGACTGTAACCAAGGTTTACCATAAACTTCTCATTTTTACCCCCTGGCTCAGGTGTGTTTCACCACACCAGGTTTATGCAATAATGCAGAAGGGCTTTGTGCATGCTAGGCAAGCCCTCTACCAACTGAATTGCCTCCTGTCTACTGTTTCTTTTTCTCTCTTTTTAAAAACATTTTATTACTTAATATATATGAGTTCTCTGCATGTACAACTGCATGTCAAAAGAGGGCATCAGATCACATTGTAGATGGTAGTGAGCCACCATGTGGGTGTTGGGGACTGAACCCAGGTCCTCTGGAAGAACAGCTAGTGCTTTTAACCACAGAGCCATCTCTCCAGCCCAGTCTCCTGTTTCTTAAAGAAAAGTTTACATTTAGTCTCTTACTTCATTTGTGTGTGTGCCTATGCATGGCCACTTGCAGCAGTCTGTGTAGGACAACTTGTTGGTTAACTCTGTCCACCAAGAGAGTTGATGGTAAGCACCTGTAGCCAGCGAGTCATCACTCCAGCCTTAACAGGTTTTGTTTGTTTATTTATTTTTGAGAGGCCCTAACATTTTGACACATAGATAACATATATAGCTTTGTGCATAGGACTCTGTCAGCAATGGGCCTCAGACACACACAATGGTGGTCTCATAGGTTCCAGTGTCTGGTGATATTCATCAGTCCAAGCACTCTGAGGCTGACACAACATTGAGATCAACAAAGTACACGGTTTTCAGAATGTGTCCCCATCATTAAGTGACACATGGCTGTGTATAGCAGTAAATGTTTTCAAGGTTTTTCCCTCTAGAATCCAGGCTGAAATTTAATGGCCATTGTAACAGTTTTGTTTACAAACCTGTAGAATTCCACTTGACCTGGTTTAAGGCCGCAGCCACTGCCTTTCATTTTTCCCTTTTCAGCAGTGTCATCAGTAGAATTTAAGTGTTTAAGACTTCTAGTCTACCCGATGCTTCAGCTAAAGATTTTCTATGAAACAGTAATCCAGAATTTAAACAATACTGGATTTAGAAGTATGCTGGTTTATTTTTATAGAATATTAATAACAGTTTAGAAAAGTTGGATTGACTTTCTACCTACCACCTGGAGAAGATAAATCCCAGTGGTTAGCATTGTAATGTATTGCTTTTCATATTTTAATAGAAATACAGATGTAGGCATATTTCATATTCAGAGTAAACAATGATGGGGATATTTATATTCTGATTTTATTATATTTATATTGGCTTCATATAATATAAAATATATGTGAAAAGCAGGGAAGGTTTTGTTTTTTTTTTTCCCCAATGTAGCAATATTGGAAACAAGAAGAAATGACTCTAGTAATACCCCTTGGTCCATCTTATGTCCCCAACATGAGGTTTAGGTTTAAATAGAAAGCAAGAGGTAGTTAGAGCGAAGCATTCCTGGTCTAAGTGTGGTCCTGCCATCATCATCATCTCTGCTTCGTTACTGCATCAAGATAGTCTGACAAGTTGTCATAACTGTGTGAAATCTTTTTCTGGGAGACAGATTTCCTCCTCCAGCTGGCACTAGATTTCAGCAGCTTTTCCCTTCTCCATCCTGAGATTCTTGGAGATATTCCAGACTCCTGGTATCCATTGTTTTAGTTGCTACAGGGAATGGCACAGGCGGAGTCTTTAGGATATGTCCATCCCTACCATTTCCCAACTCCATTTTTATACCTTAATCTCGAGGTGAACTGGGCATGTGTCCGGAGTCATTTTTAGATTTTGATTCTGTCTCTCCTGTCGGTGCTATATCCTAATATGGCAAAAAAGTCAAGTTCTTACAGAACAAGTCCTGCTTTAGTAAGAGTTACCAGCATCAGGCTACAGGTGGCTTGTTTTTGAGACAGGGTTTCTTTACAGTCCAAGCTGTCCTGGCCTTGAAGTTGGAACAATCTTCCTGCCTCAGCTTCCTAAGTGATGGGATAATAAAGTACTCGTGTGTGTGTGTGTGTGTGTGTGTGTGTGTGTGTGTGTGTGTGTGCCCCAGTGCATGAAATCCCACAGCAGTTGATGCATGTTATATTAGCAGTAGCAGCTAAAAATAAGAGTAGCAAAAATGATCTCATTCAAGAACTTTTGTTTGTTTGTTTGTTTGTTTGTTTGCTTTTTGAGACAGCGTTTCTCTGTGTAGCCATCACTGCCTTGGACTCGCTTTGTAGACCAGGCTGGCCTCGGACCCAGAGATCCACCTGCCTCTGCCTTACAGAGTGCTGGGATTACAGGTGTGCCCCACCACCCCCAACTTCAAGAACATTTCTTAAAGCCCTCAGAATTACAAAATGCCTAAGAAATGTAAAAGGTTAACAGGAAACTTTAAAGTTTACTTAAAAGATCGCAAAAGGCAGAAGGCAAACTAGTTCCTAAGGAATGCTGGGAGATAGAGAGCTATCAGTTCTCACCCTATTCTTTTTTTTTTTTTTAAAGATTATTTATTTTTAGTTTATGTACATTGGCCTGCGTGTGTGTGTGTGTGTGTGTGTGTGTGTGTGTGTGTGTGTGTGTGTG